>NC_080740.1:18694974-18998724 GCF_020826845.1 Diceros bicornis minor
TACTTTTTTTTGTGAGGAAGATCAGCCCTGAGCTAACATCCATGCCAATCCTCCTCTTTTTGCTGAGGAAGACCGGCCCTGAGCTAACATCTATTGCCAATCCTCCTCCTTGTTTTCCCTTTTTCTCCCCAAAGCCCCAGCAGATAGTTGTATGTCATAGTTGCACATCCTTCTAGTTGCTGTATGTGGGACGCAGCCTCAGCATGGCCGGAGAAGCGATGCATCGGTGCGCGCCAGGGATCCCAACCCCGGCCTCCAGTAGCAGAACGCAAGCACTTAACCACTAAACCACAGGGCCGGCCCCTCTCCTAACCTTTTAAAATCCTTCTTGTGGATGTCAGAGTCACCCTACCCAGTGATTCTCAAGAGGTGACAGTAAATGGATAAGAACATATTTTACTTATCACAAAGACTTAGGGGTGTCACAGTTATTTAGTTTCCTAGTTACCGGACAGGCTAAATGCCCTGAAATGTACAAGACAATCCTATTGCCTCCTAAAAAGATGCCACCAGTAAAGAAACACTAATTAGTTCTTGGTTATTTCTTTGAAAAAAATCCATATGTCTGTCTGGGCATCTCACTTTGTTATTTCGTATCTATTGCATCTTGCCACCTCAGTACAAATTTAAAACTTTACAACCAAATGAATATTTTTAAGAGAAGTAAAAATTGCTCTGGGGCTTAGGCGTGATAGAAGAGATAACATCCAGTTGGGAAAATCAAGAGAAGCTTCATGGAAATGTGCTTGAATTGAAAAATGTTGACAGGTACAGATGTTTACAAGTAGTGGGAACAAGGCTATTTGTGCTGAACTCAGTTTTTGTAACTTAAACTTCAAAAACCTAGATAAAACATGCATTTATATAAATCTCCAGAGCAAAGGTACTCTTGAGATTAATAGTTTATGAGTATAAAAAAGACCTATACAAGGAAATGTTTTATTGCCTAGATTTATACTACTATGCTCATTAGGTAATCTCTACACACACATAGTTGTCTGAAAACTATGATTCACTCTCATCTTTGTTCTTCATGGGATTAGAAAAACTTTAGGGTTATTTTGAATGCATAATATCACTCTATCTCCACAGCTACAGGCTCCTTATAATGCTAGATATATTTCTGAAAGTGACTAAAACAAATATTTTTTTCAGTTCAGAATTCCCATTCAGTATTATTTGCACTAGACCGTTATAGCCTTAGACACCTCAGTTGTATGCCTTGTATTTTTGCCTTCTTTGTTTCTCCTTGACTTTATTTTCCACACGCTAGTCCCTATTGTCACCAAGATAAAGTCAAAACTCCTTAGCAGTGCTTACAAGATCATGTCTTCCTTCCATCTCCAGCCTCATCTCTAAGTCCATCCTTCAGTTTCCAACATTTCTCTTTTAAATATGATAATCTATTTATAATTTCCCACAAGAAATAGTTTCTTTACCTGCACTTGCTGCAAGCATGATCACCTATTCCATCCCCTCGTTGCTCAATCTTCAAGTTGTTTAGATGTCACCTTCCCTTAGATTCTTTCCATGACTCCCTAACCCCCAATCCTCATGTTGTATTAAGCATCCCTTTTATATGAACAATTTTTAAAGTTTTATAGTTGGCTGTTGATCATCTGTGTCCCCTAACCAGACTTTAAGTTCCTTGAGGGAAGGGAAAATATATCATTCATTTTGTATTCTTGGTACTAACACAGTATCTACCACAAAGTCAAAGTTTAATAAACAGTAGTAGAATTAATGATTGAATTAGTTAACTAAACTACACAGACAAGAAGATAAACTTTTCTGATTTTATATAATAATAGACATTGTACATTAACTTGTAATTTTATTGCATCATTTGTTTTTGTCTTAGGTCCGTATCCCATCACCCCATTCTAAGAAGACAGGGATGTCTTGAGATTTTAATTTTCTTTGTAGACATTTATCAAGGTTAAATAGTCTCTTAGAGAGTACGGTAAATATCATTTTTAAATGTTAGATGAGGGTTAACATGAGACAAGTTTATTTTAAATATTCTATTTAAAAAAACTTTAAAGCATCAAGGTGAGGATTCTGACATCTTCCTTGACTTTACGAAAGACCAACAAATTTGGTCTTTAAGCCTTAGAATTTTATAATTAAATAAGTTTCTCAGAGATATTCTCAGATGTGTATATATATTGTGTGTATATATATTTGCATGTATATTTGTATGTATGTATGTAAATACATGTCTATACACACATATTTACAGAGAGAGAAGAGAAGAAAGAGGAAGAAAAAGAAAAAGACTTTCTGTACATGAGCAGATTGAAGGGGATAAAAAGAGATGACTGACAAAACTATGAAGATAGTTATATTCTCCAGTGAATCAGAAGAGCTTGCAACACCAGCAATATAAAGGCCTTGAGGAAATCCCCCTGTGGGTTTCTGATAGAAAATGATAGATAGGATTTACTTCCACTGGAGAGGCTCAGAGATAGCCATCTTGATCTGCCCATTTCACATAGGCTTTCTAATTGTGTATTGCTTTTGAGGAGTTTTATTTTCAAGATTGCATTTCCACAACTTGAAAAAATTTTAAGATAATAAAGAGAGTTTTGTTCAGCTTTTACTGAATACCTTCCTCTTCCTTTTCCCTCCCCCTAAATCTTAAGGTTAGAGAGTTCTTTCCAATTAGGGAACTTAATGAGGATGCATATCCATGAGGTCTCAGGGATAAATATATTGATATGCTAATTACATAGTTAGGTGATAGTAGTATTAATCAATGAGAAAGTCAAGAAAATGTGTACATTTTTATCTATAAAAGTATAGAATTTTAGTAATTGAATTGGACATATATGGGAATGGCCATTTGCATTGAAGATGTAGCTAGCACTAGGATTTCTTGTAGCCACACTGCTTATTTGATGCCACGGGTGTTCATGTTGCTTTGATGAAGTTGCCAATTCCTACTGATGTCTATCTCAATCATTATTTCTAAGCATTTGATGTTGCCATCACATTGTTTCAAATGGCTCTTTGGTGTGCTCCTGAAAAATCTCTTCTGGCCACTCCATTATGCTCCTTCAACTTTAATAACCTTGTGTTTTCTTTCATTATTATATATCCCATCAAGTTCTTGAATATCAATCAGGTACTGGTCCTACAAATATATGCTAAATGTAAGAGGTTCAATTTTCTCCTTGGAGACTGGAAGCTACACTGCTGCCTAGACCAAAAAATACCCCAGCTATTACATTAAGTGCAAGTGGCTTATTTAATAGATTGCGGGTCTGCCAGTACCCTCTTGTCTCTACTTTTTTTATGTCCAGTTATAGCACCTGAGAAACATTGAATGAGCAGAGGAATGTGCCATAGAATTATTATAGTGATCTGTCTGTCTTTGCACTGCCCTGACCTCATGTACTAAGTTGTTCTCCTTATAAAATAATAAAGCCTAGACTAATCTCTCAATTTCTGGGTTCTGTCATAGCTAGTGCTCCACAGTGTAGCAACTGAATATTTCTAATCTTCATAAGGTATTTCTGTCATTTTGAGGACAAGTTTTACATGATATATATTTAATATATTTATTACTTTCCTAAGTTAGCACAGAGCTAAGCAGCAGTAGATACTGTACTCAAAAAAAAGACTGTTATTGTTTGCCGTTCTGATGAAAGTACTTTGCAAGGAGTGCTTTGCAGATAGTAACACACCTAATTGTCAACCCTCTGAGATAGATTTTATTAACTCTACTTTATAGGTGTGGAAACTGAGGCATAGAGAGATTAAGTAACTTAGCCAAGGTCACAATGCAAATAAGGGGAGGAGCCAAGATTAAAACATAGGCTGTCTGACTCCAGAGGCCTTGCTCTTAACCTTTATGATATGCACCACATATATTCCCATAATAGGAGGTATATCACCCATGCATTATCAATCGTACAGTGTTTCCCATTTACATCTTTAATATTGACTATGAAGACTTGATTTACATTATAAATTTCAACCATAATGAAAAGAAGGTAAGTTTCCAGAGAAACTAACCAGTATATTCACAAGATCACCATACTAAACTAAAACTAGTCTTCTGAAACAAATCCCATGTTTTTCTCCTTTGTGAAATGTGTCACATTACCTTCTGGGACAGCTCTGGTCCCATTTGCAATTGGCACTCTCTAGCCCCTACACTGGGGACCTTGATATTACAGTGCAAATGACACTCAAAATGTTTTAGAAACAACCCAATCTCAAAAAGGAAGCAAGGGTTAGGCTGAATGTGTAGGCTAAGCAGTACAACTATTTTTATAAAGCTTTAATTTGATCAAAAATGCTATAACTAAAAGCATAAGGCCAAATGGGCACTGGTGACTTGGATTTAAGCTTTTACGTTCATACAAAAACAGGAAGTAAGGCCTTGGGCCTCATGAGGCAGGTGACCAAATGAAACAGACCTCTACTTAAACTGTAACCTCAGTGAAGTGGAGAAAATATATATTTTTCCTTAATAATGCTTTAAAATTAAAGTGTATTTTATCTAATAATATTACAGTGACACCAATATTATCTTGGTCACTATTGGGCTGATATATCTTTTTTATTCCTTTGTTTTCAAATACACTGTCAGATTTTAGTTACCCTCTCGGATGAAGTATAGGCTTTTGTAGGCTGAATAATGGCCCCAAAGACGTCCACATCCTAATCTCAACAACCTGTGAATGTTGCCTTACATGGCAAAAGGAACTTTGCATATGTGATTGAGGTTATGTTCCTCAAGATGGGGTGATTATTATGGTCTATTTGGGTGGACCCAATCTAGTCACATAATTCCTTAAAAGAAGATAACTTTTCTGGCTGTAGTCAGAGAGAAATACAACAATAGAAGAGGAGCAGAGAGAGGCAGCCTGACAAGGACTTCACCTGCCATTGCAGACTTTGAAGATGGAGGCAGAAGCCATAAACCAAGAAATACAGGAAGTCTGGAAAAGCTACAAAAAGGCAATAAAATGTCCTAGAGTCTACAGAAAAGAACGAACATATCCCCACAGACACCTTGATTTTAGCCCAGCGAAACTTGTGCTGGACTTATGACTTATAGAACCAGAAGATAATAAAATTGTATTGTTTTAAGCTATTAAAATTTGTGGTAATTTGTTACAGCAGTAATGGAAAACTAATATAATGGCTGTATACTATTTATTTTATATGTCATCTGAGAATTTCAATTTTAAACTGGAATATTTAATCTATTTACATTAATTGTAAAAATTTATTTTTAATAAATAAATAATATTCATATCATATTGTTAAATAAAATTTACTTATTTAGATTTTGTTTATTTGGAAAAGGGTTCTTTATTGTGAAAGTGAACCATGATACCAGGCACTTTATCTGTACTTTTAAAAAAATTTCAGCTTCACTGAGGTATAATTGACAACTAAATTGCAATTTTTTATTTTCTTATAGATTTATTTTTCAAACATGTTGATCTTCACATACCAACTTATTTATTTGCTTATTTGTTTTTGTATTTTTGTTCTTTCCTGATTTCATCTGGCTTATCAAGATTTTTATTTGTTTTATTTTCCTTCTATTAAAAAGAGGACAGTTATATGTTCTCTTTCTATTGTTTTGTTTTTGTTTTTAGGAAACAAAAATGATTGAATTTTCTTTTCCATTTTTAATTTATTTTTTATTGATGTAACATTGGTTTATAACATTATATAAATTTCAGGTGTACATCACTGTGTTTCGACTTCTGTATAGACTATATCATGTTCACCACCGAAAGTCTAGTTAGGATCCATCACAGTAAAAATGTGCCCTTTTACTCCTTTCACTCTCCCCCCTCCCCACTTCCCTCTAGTAACAACCATTCTATTCTCTGTATTTTGTTTGTTTGTTGTTGTTGTTTTTCATCTTCCACAAATGAGTGAGATCATATGGTATTTGTCTTTCTCTATCTGATTTATTTTGTTTAGCATAATACCCTCAAGGTCCATCCATGTTGTCCCAAATGGCACAATTTTGTATTTTTTTATGGCCAAGTAGTATTCCATTGTGTGTGTGTATATATACATATATATACCACATTCTCTTTACCCATTCATCTGTTGGTGGGCACTTAGGTTGTTACCAAGTCTTGGCTATTGTGAATAATGCTACAATGAACATAGGGGTGCATGTATCTTTTCAAATTAGTGTTTTTGTGTTTTTTGGATAAATACCCAGAACTGGAATAGCTTGATCATATGGCAGTTCTATTCTTAATTTTCTGAGGAATCTCTATACTGTTTTCCATAGGGGCTGCTCCAGTTTACACACCCACCAGCAGTGTATGAAAGTTCCCTTTTCTCTATATCCTCACCAACACTTGTTATTTCTTGTCTTTTTAATAATACCCATTCTGATGGGCATGAGGGTGTATCTCACTGTGGTTTTGATTTGCATTTGCCTAGTAATTAGTGATGTTGAACATCTATTCATGTGCCTTTTGAGTATCAGTAGATCTTCTTTGAAAAAATGTCTGTTCAGATCATCTGCCCATTTTTTAATTAGGTTGTTTTTTTCTTGTTGAGAGTTGCATGAATTCTTTATATATTTTGGATATTAACTCCTTGATACAACTTGCAAATATCTTCTCCCAATTGGTAGGTTGTCTTATCCTTTTGCTGATGGCTTCCTTTGCCATGCAGAAGTTTTTCAGTTTTATAGTCCCATTTGTTTATCTTTTCTTTTGTTTCCCTTGCCTGAGGAGACATGATATTCAAAAAGACACTGCTAAGACCAATGTCAAAGAGCATATTGCCTATGTTTTCTTCTGGGAATTTTATGGTTTCAGGTCTTACATTCAAGTCTTTAATCCATTTTGAGTTAATTTTTGTGTAGGGCATATGCTAAAGGTCTACTTTCATTCTTTTGCATGTGGCTGTCCAGTTTCCCCAACACCATTTATTAAAGAGAGTTTCCTTTCTCCATTGTATATTCTTAGCTTCTCTGTCAAAAATTAGCTGTCCATACATGTGTGGGTTTATTTCTGGGTTCTTGATTATGTTCCATTGATCTGTGCATTTGTTTTTCTGCCAGTACCATGCTGTTTTGATTATTATAGTTTTGTAGTATATTTTGAAATCAAGGACTGTGATGCCTCCAGCTTCTTTCTTTTTTCACAGGATTGCTATGACTATTCAAGGTCTTTTGCTGTTACACATAAATTTTAGGATTTTTTTTCTACTTCCATGAAAAATGTCGTTGAGATTTTGATTGAGATTACATTGAATCTGTAGTTTGCTTTAGGAAGTATGGACATTTTAATTATGTTAATTCTTCTAATCCACGAGCATGGAACACCTTTCCATTTCCTTATGTCTTCTTTGATTTCTTTCAACAATACTTTATAGTTTTCAGTGTATAGGTCTTTCACTTCCTCAGTTAAGTTTAGTCCTACATATTTTATTGTTTTTGTTGCAATTATAAATGAGATTGTATTCTTCATTTCCCTTTCTGCTACTTCATTGTTAGTATATAGAAACACAAGCGATTTTTGTATGTTGATTTTGTACCCTGCAACTTTATTATTTCTAATAGTTTTGGTGGACTATTTAGGGTTTTCTATATATAAAATCATGTCATCTGCAAATAGTGACAGTTTTACTTCTTCTTTTACAATTTGGATGTATTTTTATCTCTTTTTCTTGCCTAATTGCTCTATCAAAGACTTCCAATACTACATTGGATAAGAGTAGTGAAAGTGGGAATCTTTGTCTTGCTCCTGTTCTTAGAGGGATGGCTTTCAGTTTTTCACTGTTGAGTATGATGTTAGCTGTGGGTTTGTCGTATATGGCATTTATTATTTTGAGGTGCTTTCCTTCTCTACCCATTTTATTCAGAATTTTATCATAAATGAATGCTGAATCTTGTCAAATGCTTTCTCTACATCTACTGAGATAATCATGTGAATTTTATTCTTCATTTTGTTAATGTGGTGTATCACTTTGATTGAATTGTGGATATTGAACCATCCTTGTCTCCCTGGAATAAATCCCACTTGATCGTGGCGTATGATCCTTTTAATGTATTGTTGTATTCAATTTGCTAATATTTTGTTGAGAATTTCTGCATCTCTATTCATCAGAAATTGGCCTTTAATGTTCTTTTTTGTGGATTGTTTGTCTGGTTTTGGCATCAGGGTAATGTTGGACTCACAGAATGAATTAGGAAGCAACCTCTCCTCTTTAATTTTTTGGAAAACTTTGAGAAGATTGTGTGTTAAATCTTCTTTGAATGTTTGGTAGAATTCACCAGGAAAGCCACCTGTTCCTGGACTTTTGTTTTGGGGGAGGTTTCTGATTAGTGTTTCGCTCTCTTTACTAGTGATTGGTCTATTCAGATTCACTATTTCTTCTTGATTCACTTTTGGAAAGATGTATAATTCTAAGAATTTATCCATTTCTTCTAGGTTATCCAATTTGTTGGCATACAGCTTTCATAGGATTCTCTTATAATCCTTTGCATTTCTGTGGTAGTCACTGTAATTTCTCCTCTTTTGTTTCTGATTTTATTTATTTGAGTCTTCTCTCTTTTTTTCTGAGTCTGGCTAAAGGTTTGTCAATTTTGTTTATCTTTTCAAAGAACCAGTTCTTAGTTTTATTGATCTTTTCTATTGTCTTTTTAGTCTCTAGTTCATTTATTTCTACTCTTATTTTTATTATTTCCTGACTTCTACTGATTTGGGGCTTTGTTTATTCTTCTTCTAATTTCAATGTTAGATTGTTTATTTGAGATTTTTCTTATTTCTTGAGGTAGGCCTATATTGCTATAAACTTCTCTCTTAGTACTGCTTTTGCTATATCCCATAGATTTTGGTATGCCACATTTTCATTTGTCTCCAGGTAAGTTTTTGGTTTATACTTTGATTTCTTAGTTGACCCAATAGTTGTTCAATAGCATTTTGTTTAATTTCCACATATTTGTGACTTTTCCAGTTTTCTTCTTGTAGTTGATTTCTAGTTTCATACCACTGTTGTTGGAAAAGACACTTGATATTAATTCCATCTTCTTAAATTTACTGAGACTTGTTTTATGGCCTAATATGTGATCTATCCTGGAGAATGTTCCATGTTCATTCAAAAAGAATGTATACATGCTGTGGTGGCGTCCCATATAAAGTAGAGGAAGATGGCCACAGATGTTACCTCGGGGCCAATCTTCCTCACGAAAAAAGGGGAGGATTGGCAACAGATGTTGTCTCAGGGCTAGTCCTCCTCACACACACACACAAAAAGAATGTATATTCTGCAGTTTTGTGATGGTTATGTACCTATTAAGTCCATCTGGTCTAATATGTCATTTAAGACCAATGTTTCTTTATTGATCTTCTGTCTGGATGATGTATTTGCTTTCTGTATTTAGATGTTCCTATGTTGGGTACATTTACAACTGTTATATGCTCTTGTTGGATTGTTCCCTTTATCATTAAGTAATGCTCTTCTTTGTCTCTTGTTACAGTTTTTCTTTTAAAGTCTATTTTGTCTTATATAAGTATTGCTACCCCTGCTTTATTTTTGTTTCCATTTGTATGGAACGTCATTTTCCACTCCCTTACTTTCAGTCTATGAGTGTCTTTAGATCTGAAGTGTGTCTCTTGTATGCAGCATATATATGGGTCTTGTTTTTTAATCCATTTAGCCACACTATGTCTTTTGATTGGAGTATTTAGTCCATTTACATTTAAAGTAACTATTGATAAGTATATATTTATTGCCATCGTGTTACTTTTTTTTCCTAGATGTTTTTGTAGTTCCTTTCAGTTCCTTTTTTCTTGGCTTGCTCTCCTTCCTTGTGATTTAATTATTTTTTTCATGTTATGTTTGGGTTCCTTTCTCTTTATTTTTTGTATATTTATTATAGGTTTTTGGTTTGTAGTTACCATGAGTTTCATATATAATAACCTATGTAAATAGAAATCTATATTAAGTAGCTGGTCTCTTAATTTTGATGTCTTACTAAAAGCCCTACACTTTTACTCTTTTTATGTTTTATGTTTTTGTTTTTGTTTTATGTTTTTCACATCATATTCTACCTCTTGTAATTTTGTGCATCCCTTAACCTCTTATCACAGATATAGATGATTTTAGTATTTTTGTCTTTTGACTTTCATTCTAGCTTTATAGGTGGTTGTTTTTAATGTTAATATATTATTTTAAAAAGTCAAACTTATTTTTATCTTTATCTTAATTTGGAACAATACAAACACAATAGAATATTTTTACACTAATTAAGTCAAACCCATCATTCTGGTTACTGTTTTAGAGTGTTTTAAGTTCTACCTTGTTTTAAAATAGTCTCCAAATTGTTTATTCTTGTCTTTGTGATTATATTAGAGAGAATGATTACTTAAATTTTTTTCCACAGGTTTAGTAGTTTCTTTGCTTCTCTCAGCTCATTCTTTCCTTTTGTATTTGATTTTCTTTTTATTGAAATCTATTCTTCAGTAATTCTACTGTATGTTCACTACAAAAAAAAGTCAAGTAAACACAAAGAAAGGCAGTATGGAGAAAATGAGGATCAAAAATGGTACAGGATATAGGGAAAAAATAGCAAAGTGGCAAAAGAGTGTCCTTTCTTATCAGTAATTATATTAAATGTAAATGAATTAAACTTTCAATTCAAACAGCTATGCTTGACAGAATGGATTTTTAAAAGATGATCCAACTTCAATGTGGTTATATAGTTGTCAAACTCATAAAATGTTAAATGCCAAAAGTGAACCCTAAGGTAAACTATGGGCTTTGGATGATTATGATGTATAAACATGGGTTCATCAGTTGTAACAAAGGTACCCTCTGGTGAAGGATGTTGATAATTGGGAAGGCTATCCATGGGTGTGGGCAGGGAGTATACGGTAAATCTCTGTACCTTTCTCTCAATTTTGCTGTGAACCTAAAACTGCTCTGAAGTTGACTTATAGATCTGATCTAGAGGGAGCAAACAGGTTCAAAGTGAAAGGATGGAAAAATGTATTCCATGCAAATGGTAGCCAAAAGAGAGCTGGAATGGCTATACTAATATCAGACAAAATATACTTCAATGTATAAACTGTTATAAGAGTTAAGGAAGGACATTATATACTGATAAAAGGGTCAATCATGAAGAAGGTATAAAAATTATAAGTTTATATGCACCAAATAACAGAGCCTCCAATTAGATGAAGTGAATATTGACAGAATTAAAAGGACAAAAAGACAGTTCTACACTATTAGTTGGAGACTTCAATACATCACTTTCAATAACGGATAGAACATCTAGACAGAAAATCAGTATGGAAAGAGAGGATTTGAACAACATTATAAACCAACTAGACCTAGCAAGTATATATAGAACACTCCAAACAAGAGTGGAATATCATCATTCTCAAGAACACTTGGAACACTCTCTAGAAATGAACATATGTTAGACCACAAAATATATATAAAGAAATCATACAACTCAACAAGAAAATAAATGAAAAACCAGATCAAAAAATGGATAGAGGATATGAACAGGCATTTTTCCAAGAAGATATAGAGATAGCCAACAGGCACATGAAAAGATGTCCAATATCACTAATTATTAGGGAAATGCAAATCAAAACTACAATGAGATATCACCTTATACCTTTTAGAATGGCTATAATTACCAGGACAAAAAATAACAAATGTTGGGGAGGATGCAGAGAAAAAGGAACCCTCATACGCTGCTGTTGGGACTGCAAACTGGTGCAACTACTATGGAAAACAGTATGGAGATTCTCAAAAAATTAAAAATAGAAATACCATATGACTCAGCTATTACAGTACTGGGTAATTATCCAAAGAACACAAAATCACTAACTCAAAGAGATATATGCACCCCTATGTTCACTGCAGCACTATTCACAGTAGCCAAGATGAGGAAGCAACCCAAGTGCCCATCAATGGATGAATGGATAAAGAAGATGTGGTATATACACACACACACAGAGTGGAATACTACTTAGCCATAATAAAGATAAAATTGTGACAACATGGATGGACCTTGAGTGTATTATGCTAAGTGAAATAAGACAGAGAAGGACAAATACCATATGATTTCATTCATATGTGGAAGATAAACAGACACATAGATAAGGAGAATAGATTGCTGGTTACTAGAGGGGAAGTGGGTTGGAGAAGGGTGAAAGGGGTAAAGGGGCACCTATGTATGGTAATGGATAAAAACTGGACTGTTGGTGTGAACATGATGCAGTCTATGCAGAAGCTGAAATATAATAATGTACATCGGAAATTTACATAATGTTATAAGCCAATATAACCTCAGTAAAATAATTTTTAAAAACAAGATTGAACTCATACAAAGCATGTTCTTCCACCATAATGGAATGAAGCTAGAAATTATAACGGAAGGAAAAGTAGAAAATCAACAAATATGTGGAAATTAAACAACAAATGGATCAAAGAAGAAACCATAAGGGAAATTATTGCATACTTTACAATATGAAAAGAATATCATTTAACAAAAATGAAAACATAACATATCAAATTTTAGAGGTTGCAGCAAAAGCAGTACTCACAAAATATATAGTTGTAAACACCTATATTCAAAAAGAAGAAAAAGCTCAAATCAATAACCTAACATTAAACCTGAGGAACTAGAAAACTAAATCCAAATCTAGCAGAAGAAAGGAAACAATGAAGATTAGAGTGGAGATAAGTGAAATAGAGAATAGAAACTCAACAGAAAAAAATCAATGGAACCAATAATGAAAAAAAAAATCAATGAAACCAAAATGTATTCCATTGAAAAGATAGAAAAATATTGACAAACATTTAGCTAGACTGAAAAGGGAAAAATTGGAGAAATTGAAAATAACTAAAATCAGAAATGAAAGTGAGGACATTACTACAACTTTACGTAAAAAAGAAGGTTTATAAGAGAATATTATGAATAATTATATGTCAAAAAATTAGATAATCAAGATGAAATGGATAAATTCCTAGAAACACAAAAATTATCTAAACTGACTCAAGAAAAAATAAAATATCTCAACAGACCTATAACAAGAAATTACATCAGTATGCAAAAACCCCTGAAGAAAAAAAGTCCAGGATCAGATGGCTTTACTGATGCATTCTCTCAAACATTTAAAAAAAAAATTAATACCAATCCTTCCCAAACTCTTTCAAAAAACAGAAGAGGAGGGAACACTTCTGAACTCATTTTATAAGGCCAGTGTTACCTTATACCAAAGCCAGATAAAGATATCACACAAAAATAAATTTACTGAACAATAATGATTATTAATACAGATGCAAAAATCCTTCACAAAATACTGACAAACCAATTCCAAAAGCATATTATTTATACATCATGATCAAGTGGAATTTATCCAAGGAATGGAAGGGTGGTTCAACGTAAGAAAATCTGTCAACATACTACATCACTTCAATAGAATGAAGAAAAAATCATATGATCATTTCAACTGATGCAGAAAAAGGCATGTGACAAAATTCAACACCCTTTCGTAATAAAGAAAAACAAGAGACTAGAAATTGAAGGGAATTTTCTTCATATAATAAAAGGCATTTGTGAAAAACCCACAGCTAACATCATACTTAGTGGTGAAAGACTGAAAGCTTTGCTCTTAAGATCAGGAACAAGACAAGGATGCCTGCTTTCACTACTGCTATTAAATATTTTACTGGAAGTTCTAGCCAGAGAAATTAGTCAAGAAAAGGAAATAAAAGGCTTCCAAATTGCAAAGGAAGAAGTAAATCTATCTCTACTCACAGATGACATGATCATATGTATAGAATAAAAAAAATCTACAAGAAATAATTCAATATGAATTTAGCAGAGTTGCAGGTTACAAGATCAACACAAAAATCAGTTGCACTTCACTAGCAATGAACAGTCCGAAAAGAGAATTGACAAAGCAGTCCCACTTACAATGGCATAGAAAAGAGTAAAATACCTAGGAATAAATTTCACCAAGGAGGTGAAAGTTTTGTATACTGAAAACTACAAAACGGTGATGAAAATAATTTAAAAAGACTTAAAAAAATGGAAAGACATCTTGCATTCAGGGATTATAAGTCAATATTGTTAAAATGTCAATACTATCCAAAGCAGTCTATAGATTCAACACAATTCCTATCAAAATTCCAACAGCCTTTTTTGCAGAAATAAAAAATCTGATCCTTAAATTCATATAAAGTTTCAAAGAAACCGGAATAGCCAAACTTTCTTGAAAAAGAAGGACAAAGTTGGAAGACTTGTACTTCCCAATTTCAAAACTTACTACAAAGTTATAGCAATCAAAGCATTGCGGTACTGGCACAAGGATAGACATATAGACCAATGGAACAGAATTGAGAATTCATAAATAAACTCATGTGTCTATGGCCAGTTGATTTTCAACAAAGGTACCAAGCCCATTCAATAAGGAAAAAATAGTTTCTTTAGCAAATGGTGCTAAAATAACTAGAATTTTCACATAAACAAAATAAAGTTGGATGCCTACCTCACAGCCTAAACAAGAATTAACTTAATATAGATCAATGGCCTAAACATAAGAGCTAAAACCATAAAATTTTTAGAGAAAATCATATAAGCAAATCTTCATGACCTTTGATTTGGCAATCAGTTCTTGGGTATGACACCAAAAGAGTGAATGACAAAGAAGAAACAGATAAATTGAACTCCATCTAAATTAAAAACTTTTGTTCATCAAAGAACAATATCAAGCAGATGAAAAAGCAACCTACAGAATGGGATAAAATATTTGAAAGTTATATATCTAAAAAAGGTTAATATCTGGAATATATTTAAAAACCTCCTATAATTCAATAACAAAAAGAAAATAGTCCAGCTAAAAAATGGGCAAAAGTCTTTCATAGATATTTTTCCAAAAATATATACGCAAGTGACCAATTAGCACATGAAAAGATGCTCAACATCATTAGTCATTACAGAAATGCAAATCAAAATCACAAAAAGATATCACTTCACACCTACAAGGACGGCTATAATTTTTTTTAAAAAAATCAAAAATAAATGCTGGTGGAGATGTAGAGAAATTGGAACCCTCATACATTGTTGGTAGAAAAGTAAAATGGTGCAGCCACTGTGCAAAACAGTGTAACAATTCCGCAAAAAGATAAATGGAATTATCATACAATCCAGCAACTCCACTCCTAGGTACATACCCCAAAGAATTGAAAACAGGGACTCAAACAATATACTTTTATGCTGATGTTCAGTACAGATTATTCACTATATCCAAAAGATGGAAACAACAAAAGTGTTGATCAACAGATGATGAATAAACAAAAAATATGGTATATACAATATAATATTATTCAGCCATAAAAAGGAATGAGGTTTTTATACGTGATATAACATAGATGAACCTTGAAAACACTATACTAAGTAAAATAAGCCAGACACAAGAGGACAAATACTGTATCATTCCACTTATATGAAATATCTAAAATAGGCAAATTCATAGACGTAGAAAATAGATTTGAAGTTACCAAAGACTGAGGATTGAAAGGAACAGGGATTTATTACTTAATGGCTCCAGAGTTTCTGTTTCGGTGATAAAATTTTAAAAGTAGATAGTGGTGATGGTTGCACAATAATGTGAATGTAATTATTGCCACTGAATTTTACACTTAAAATGGTTAAAATGCAAAATTGTATATTACATTTTACCACAATAAAAATACTTAAAATATAATTTCATACACACACAAATATGCTTGTAGATATGAAACCATTCTTTTTTTTTTTATTTTGTGAGGAAGATCAGCCCTGAGCTAACATCTGCCAATCCTCCCCTTTTTGCTGAGGAAGACCGGCCCTGGGCTAACATCCGTGCCCATCTTCCTCCACTTTATACGGGACGCCGTCACAGCATGGCTTGACAAGCAATGCGTTGGTGCGTGCCTGGGATCCAAACCGGCGAACCCCGGGCTGCTGCAGTGAAGTGCGCGCACTTAACCGCTTGCGCCACTGGGCTGGCTCCAATATGAAACCATTCTTAATGGATAGAGAAGAAACTTCTGGGGAGTGAGCAGAGGGGATTGGGGTGTCAAGTGGACTTTAACTTTTGCTCTATGATTTTTGAACTATTTTTTATAAAGAAAATGCTACATTTATAATTTTAAATTATAAATAATTTTTTAATTTGTATATTTAATAATTCTGCAAACCACAATATGGGTCAGTTATTATTCTCATACCATGCATTTAATGATAAAGAAATGGAGTAAAAAATATATTTAAAATATATAAAAATTGATTAAAGCTTGAATTAAAATTTTTATGATCATATAGATAATGAATGTGCTCTGTTTCTACAAAAGTATCTTTTCCTTTATTATACTTTTCTATTTATTAACATATGGTCTTTATTGTATTCAACATGTATTCATTTATTCAATGTTTACTGAGCATGTACTGAATGCCACGTCCTGGGCTGGCAATTTTCACATCTGGTACCTCATCAAGAAGAAAATATTGGATATATATTCAAAACTAGATTTCTTATCAAACATCAGTTGACTCTTCCATTCATTGACTCAAGTATTATAACTAAATCATTTGCTAAATTATATGGGTTTTAGATGAAACTGACATCTTCAAAATTATATTCAGAGTGACAGGAGAAATTGATAGTAATTTGTATTGATTTGTGACTTACTGAAGGAGTAATGGAACTTAAGGCACATTGTTCAGGAGATAATAAATCTCTCTTTTGAAATAGGTCTTATACTTGTTCTCAAAAGATACAGAGAGATTAAGCTACTTACCATCAATACTTGCACACGTAGAATAGAGCCCAGGAAAAATGATTTCTACTCTAGTTTTCCATTCACATAATAAGATCTATCATTAAAGTCAGGACTCTGTTAAAAATGAATAATAGAGTGTTAATTCTAGAAAAAACTAGGAAACATATTTTCACTCTCTTTTTTACAGATGAGGAAGCACAGCTTCCAAGAGGGCAGGGTTGGACTGGAACGGCAGCTCCCTGAAGGCTGAATGAGGCTAAGGTTGAATGTAGGAACCATGCTGATTTGACAGTCTTCATTTATTTTTATTACATCCCGTGAACATGTTCCTCACGAAGTAAGAAAGACACAGCAAAGCTAAACGAGGTAGGAATACCATAAGAAATCTATGATTAGGCACTTTTATTTTTTACGGGACTAAAGCTTCATACACGGTCTCTCCTGAGACATAGAACATATATTCAAAAAAAAAAAAATCAATACTTTTAATCTTCTACAGCATCTTTCCATACCATGCTTCGTTATTTCTAACAAAAACCATGTTTGCATCAGGTGTCTCCTCTGTTTTCTTATGGGCAACTCGATTTCTGGATTCAGGTTACTCTGGTTTTCCTTGTTATCAGGCACAAAATTACGTTTAATGTGCAGGGGAAAAAAGACTAATTAGGGTTTTAATATGAGTAATTTTAATTCAAATAATGCTAAATTATTTCTTTAGCTGTTATTCAAATAGTTACATGAAGGACAGGGAACTAGGTCTTGACACATTGTTCTGACTTCACACAATCACACAGTGTGGATCTAGGGGCTGGTTTTAAGGAGAAAAACCTCCTTGTGACAGCTAAACGCCAAGGCTGTGGTTTTGAAAATATAAAACCATTATTTTTTTCTTTATCCTCTTTCCCACTATTATATCTTCTGCTTCTCCTGCCCAATTTACAAGACTCCAGGCTTCGAAGACACAATGCAACAAAAAACAGTCTCAACTAGCATTGATTTTCATTATTCATATTTTATAAGGCAAAAATTAGCTGACGCAATTGTGTAGTGACTGTAGCAAGAGGTGAATAAGCAAACATAATTAGATTTTTTTTTATGAGTGGCCATCTCTAATAATATTATTCTGCATAGTTTTTTTTTTTCCCCAGGTGGAGGCTGAAAGCGCCAGCTGAGGAGACAAGATTTTCAGTGTCAGTGAAGTTAAAACACGTCAGCAGCAGTTCCGTCTGTGAATATTGTCTCACATGAAAAAAAGGATGGATTGAATTCATATCTGAAACAAGACAAGATTTTCCATCTGACCTCATTATGTGTTTCTCTGGAGTGCATCCCTGGGTTTCTGCCGGAACTGAAATGTGTTGTGCGGAAACCAAATATAAAATAGCTCAGTACTGCCGTAACTGACGTATCTTAATAAGATGGGGTATTTATTGTTTTGCCACCGTCATTTCTTAACTCTAAAAGTCATACCGATGTTCTGGGTACCTTCGTTAAAGCAATCCTCTTAAGTGAAGGCGTGTGCTAACGAAAGGGTTTACGCTGCAGGGCTGGGAGCAAAGATGCAGTAGCGCTACTGTATATCACAGAGATTTATACTGAGAATTTCTTATGGAAAGATTTTTAGAAAGTCGATCGTCGTATCCTTATAAATAATTAAGCATACAAATTATCATTGTTACAATGTAGCCTGTTTCCTTTTCTGTGAGCATTGTAATCGATTCAAGAATATACTGCTTTAAAGGGATTTATAACAATTTTCATTGTTGCTGACTGTACTAGAAAATTATTCAGAGGTCAGAAATAACAGAAAACTTTCCCCTAGGTTAACCTTGTGCTACATAGAGAGATTTTCTATGTGATACTGTATCGTAAACATATATATACACACTGTGTGTATATATAAACATATGTATATGTATATATGTTCTATGTATAAACATATATATACACACAGTATGATTTTATTTTTCAAAATATAGCCAATGTAGGGAAAATATTAGTTAGAACTCCAAAATCTGCCACCTTTAAAATATGTTTCCATAACCCCTGAACTATTCTGTAAATTAATCATCATACTTAAGAATGAATCACTGGCAGTAAACTATTCAAAAGAGGTCATTACACAGATCTCTGTCTATATAGATATAGATTTAGACATAATGTAGATAATAAGATGCACTATTTTGATGAAATTAATATCAATCTTCTATATTTGTTTATACTTAATAATTTGACATATAGTTGATATTTTTAGTTGCTCTAGCAGCACACTGTTAAATCAATATTCCTATATTGTACATTTTATAAAACAGTAAATACGAAACTATAGAATCCAATAAATAGGTTAACTTGAACAAGTTTTGAAGACTTAATGGAATCGTTTGGCCAGTATGTTCAGTATGGACTCTAAAAATTTCTGGAACACAATGAAGCTTTTTAATTTACTACCTGAGGAGGATTAATCTTTTGGAAACTGAGAGGTCACGTGATCTGTGACACCTTTACTTTATAGGAAAATAACTAGTTTATTCAGAAAGTGGACATTTATGAAATGCATACTGCATTCCAGGCATTTTGCTTAACGTTGGACATGCAGAGATCAAGTTAAGGCCCCTCCGTGCAAGAGGCCACCTATTAAAGACAGAACTCCCTGCCTAGTGTGGAACTGCTGTGAAAAACTTAACAAAAAATTTTTACATATGTGATAGTCCACCTTCTAGGAAGTGGCGCTCAATCCCCCACCTTTGAGACATAGTGATTCATTTCCAAATAATAAGATAAGGAGAGAGAAAAATAGTAACTTTGCAGTAGAGAAACCTGGCAAACAGGATCTTAACCAGGTGATGAAGGCTAACATTATCGGTGATGTCCTGTGCATATCATGTCCCCCTGACGTGTGATTCCTTCCCTGGTATTCTTTCCAAAAATTTATAACCCCAGACTAGTCTGAGAAGAACACAGGATAAACCTAGATTGGATGACAGTCTACAGGACTCCTAGTCAGTACTCCTCAAGACGGTCAAGGACATGACAAACAAGAAAAGCTGAAACTCTTTCACACACCAGAGGAGACTGGAGAACCATAACAACTAAATGCAACGTGATTCTCTGGATTGGATCTGGAACAGAAACAGGACATTTGGGAAAAACTGGGGAAATGCATATAAAGTCTAGAGATCTGTTAAAAAATAAAACAATTTACATGTAACTTTAAAATCTAACAAACAGCCTTATTATGTTGGGAAAGAGGAACTGTGATTTCATCAACAAGGAAGTCAATTACAAACTCTCTAGAGGTCAAGAATGAGGGAAAATCAGCATTCTATGCAGCCAGGCCAATGTCACACAGCAAGTATGGGGTCACTGATTGCAACATGTGAGTCCATAATTAAGGATCTTGAAACATCCCTGGCCGGTGATTTGCCAACTGTTTTCTGCAGAACACTAGAAACTTCTGAGAGAGCAGTGCAGATCAGTAAAAAGACATGACATTAGCCACATCCCCATCTCCAATTCAACTCCACCATTGTAGTCACATAATATTTTATTTCACAAGAAGGGTCCATGGCTTAGAACAAAACAGAAGAAAATCAGTAATCTGATAATCAGATAAGTGCTTATACAACTTTAATGAGTATAGGAATCACAGGGCATCTGGTTAAAAGAAGACTCTGATTCAATAGATCTGGGATGGAGTCCAAGATTCTGCATTTCTAACAAGTGAGGCCCCTCCGGAGGATGAGAACACTGCTTCTCAGAGGACAACACTAAATAGGAGGGATCTAGATCAAAGTTTTAAACTACTCTCTGATCCAAAATTTCATAGAGGAAAATTTGCTATTATTTTTTAATGGGTTTTGTGATTTTATTATGTCAACACATGAGAATCCTTCATAGTTAGCTAGTTTTTGGTTGGAAAAATTATGAGAATGGAGTTTTTTGAGCTGCAATCCTATCCATTCCTGATCTCTCAGTAGCCCTAATCGCACTATTTCTCATAACAACCCCCAGAACCTTGACCTTATCCAGCCAACACCCCTAGACCATTTTCTCATCTATCTCATTCTATAACCAGCCATTTCAACAATGAGATTAGACCCAACTGAGATATTTCTATGCCAATTACATTTTATCATATCCCATGCCAAGCCTAGTCTCAGGCAGTACTATTAATTAAATATTTATAGAAAAAGGGAGGAAAGTGAATGTTGGGGATTTTTACAAAATCATGCTTTTATATTTCATTTGCGCATTTGCCTCGCATTTTAAAAATGTACTTCATGTTGACTCTTATTACATTCTCCATAGGGTTGTTCCAAGCTTTTCGCACCCTCAAAGGCCAAATTTTATTCCAAAACATTTAGCACTCGATCTTATTTTCTGCTTCGCAAGACTGAGATTCCTGAGCTCAAAATATCTTTCCTTCAATCCTGATGCTCCCTCCAACTACTGCACCATACATTTCCTTCAGAACCAAACAGACATCCAATCAGTTTTAAGCGGATATCACTACTTGTCCTTGACTGAAATTGTTCTCCAGAATGTCACACCAAGAACCGTTTGCCAATTCCAATGACATTTTTCTTTGCTGTTTTAGAAATTCTTTTGGTCTTCTTCAACGTCAGATTGCTTTTTGAGCTTCTACTCAGCTCTTTTACACCTGCTTTGCTGGCTCTTTTGGCTTTTACTGTAAAGACAGTAATATGCAAAAGTTATATTTGACCTCTAGAATCCAATTCCCTGGTTTCGAATCTTAGCTACCATTTTCTAGCTTTCTGATTTGGAGCCGGTTGCTTCACTTCATGTGCCTTAATGTTTTTATCTGTAAAACTGTGACAATGACTTCTCTCTCATACGGTTGCTTTATGGATTAAATGAGTTAACATGTGTAAAATGCCTAGAACAATGCCTGACGGACAGTAAGTGCTAGATAAATGTCGATTAGTCCTATTACCTATCTGCAGTCATTCTTTTGGATAGTTTACCCACCCTCCTTTCATCAACCATCTCCGTATAGACATCTCGCATCTATCTGTATTTCTAACTCAGAGTTTCTTAATATCACCACTATTGACATTTGGAGCTGGACAATTCTTTATTGTGAGGAGCTGTCCTGTACATTGCAGGATGGTTATCTCTAGCCTTTACTCAGTAGATGCCAGTAGCAACCCCCAGTTGCAACACAAAAATTGTTTCTAGACGTTGCCAACTGTCCCCTGGGTTCTAAAATCATCCCTAGTTGAGAACCACTCTTCTAATCCCTTTCTGTCTACAGATGTCTTTGTATGGATGCCTCTTTGGTGCCTCAACATATGTCCAAAGGTGAATTTACCATGTTCTCCCTACACACATTTTACATACTGTCATACCTACTTTTTGTGTTAAATATGCAATCCCAATATTTTTACCATTTATCCCACTGACATTACCAGAATCAGTCCCTCATTCTTTCAACAGAGTTCTGCTGATACTCACTCAGTGGTAGACACACTTTAGTGACAACAAGACAAAGATTCAGTCACCACGGACCTTATATTTTATTAAAGAAAATAGGTAACAAGCAAGTAAACAGATTAATAAATGGTATGCTTTTGAGTAGTGCTAGGTGCCATAAAGAAAATAAAGCAGGATAACAGGATAGAAGATGAATGAAATATGGCATTTTAATTAGGGTATTAGTAACATCTTGGAGAAGGTACCATTCCAGTTCCTTCTGTGAAGAGCCTCATCATGCAAAAATCTGAAGATGGCAGCAGCAGAAATAAAAGCCGTGAGATGGCAATGAACTTGCCACTTATGAGAAACAGAACAAGGTCAAGGTGTTGGAGGTTATTCAATATGTGGGGTGTTTGCTTGTCCATGTTGGATTTAAAAGGAAAGACAGGAACCAGATTCTAAAATAAATGCACAGGCAAAAATATCTTATATGTCACTGAAAATGAAAAGAGGACCAGATGCACCTAAGGTGATGAAATTTTAGTAAGGTAATGAAATTTTGATTTCTTTGATTTTCATATTTTTAATTATTTTCATTTTGAACTGACTGTAAAACTTAATTATGCATTGTGTTGGGATTGTGTATAAAATATGAACATATTTTAACCAAATATATTCATATATTTTATAAAAATTTTCCATTTATAGAAGTTATATTCAACTTCTAGTTTAGAAGGAGGCCAATATCCATGTTAAGTTTATGAAATTTAGACAAGTCTGTAAATATACATCCCAAGACATTTCAAAAGCATTTGAAAGACATTTTCATTTAATTGTGGCAGTCTTAGAATTCTCCATGAAAAACACGTAAGTTCCCCAGGGCCAGCTTGGTGGGCTAGTGGTTAAGATCAGTGTGCTCTGCTTTGGTGGCCTGGGTTCGGTTCCCGGGTGCAGATCTACACCACTTTGTGGCAGCCATGCTGTGGTGGTGACCCATGTACAAAACAAAGGAGGATTGGCAACAAATGTTAGCTCAGGGCAAATCTTCCTCAAGCAAAAGGAGGAAGATTGACGACAGATGTAAGCTCAAGGCGAATCTTCCTCACCAAAACAAAACAAAACAAACAAAAAACATGTAAGTTTTAGTCTAACGCTATTAAAGTTAGCTTTAAAAATTCAAACTATAAGGCCAGAGAAATGATTTCAACATAGCAATTACACATGACACTCATGTTCTGTAAGTGATTTAATATGTAACGTATTTTTTAAAATGAGCATACTCCAAAAAATTAGTTCTGAATGTTAGCAATGCCTGAAACAACAGCTAAAATTAAGGGCGTGTCAGAGTTTTGCTTTCAAAACTTATTTTTTGCCCCCTCCACACTCTCCTTGCCCTTGTTTTAAGAGTTTATCACTCAAATACTAAAACTCTTTGGGCAAAAATTTTTTAAAAACTGCCTAAATTTTAAGAAAGAGTTTTAAAAAACTGCCTACAATAAGTTTTGTTAAATCATTTTGTTTCTTTTTCTCTTCATTTTGTGGCTGTTATTTTGTTACCTCTGCTTTTTAGACTTGGGACATAAGCAAAGAGTTGTGTGTGCTCAATTCCTGCAGGTACAGGGGTGAATTAAGGACAGATTGGCAGACCTAATTTAGAAATCTCCTACTTTTGTACACTTAAGGCAAAACCTTAACTCGACTGTAACATAGAGTTTTTTATTTACAGACGCCCTCATTAGCCCTCTGGCTGTGGAGATAGATACCTCCTTTGCTTCTATTTGTCCCCACCAGATTAAATCACCTGCGTTCCACCTTTACGGGAGCTAGTGCTGTGTGGCAAAACCACACCGGTAGGGAGTGAATGGCTATAAAGAGAAAGTTTACTTGCAGTGTTAGGAATTAATTTAGCCGAATTGTTGCAGTGAAAGTGGAAAACAGAATCCCCTCACTGTTGTTTGTCAGGGTGTGTTATATCACCCTGGATTGCTTTGTCAATAATCTGCCTGGCCTGCAAGCTAAAAAATCTAAGATTATTTGGATGACTGACAGGCTGGAGATAGCTGATAATTCTAAGGAATTGGAGGTGTAAAATCTTTAAGGACCATGTCTACAGTATAAATGCCAGGGTATCTCCACATCACTCTGTACTTACAAAGGCAACAGCATTGTTAATGGCAGCCTGTCTGTCCATCAAGTTTGCAACTGGCGGATTTATCCCTCTTTCACTCCTTATCTTTCTTTGCTGTGTTTATTTCGAAACCAGCTGCAGAATAAATTGCCTCTTGTCTTCACCTCCTACACTCAGTACAATGATATGTTCTGTAAAGCTTAAAATCGTGGTGTTTTTCAAGCACTCCTTTTTCAGAACACTGACTTCTAATTTTGTTTGTTTATGAATATGTATTGTCTTTTATTCCCCCATGGGGGCTTTTAGTAGAATACCAAAAATGACTCTTATTTACTTGCTGAGTGCTCAGGATCTAGATAAAGGTGTGTGTGTGATATCTCATAGAGAAGAAATAAATAGAATTAAGACAAAAATTTTGCTATTGCTTTGACTAATTTATTAGATCTGCTCTGTTTTAATCAAATAGTTTAAATTAATAAATTTATTAATTTATTTAGCCAAATAGTTTGAGAAAATATCATATTTCTATTAAACAATTTTCAGAATTTAATGAAGTTTAAAGTATCCCTCCCTTTATGCAAATTTGCCGTTGCACTTTTCTAATTTAGGACTGGGAGGAAAGAAGATGAATGTGGCCAGGTAGATTTAAAGATCAGAATTAGAGTTTATACAAAATGTCCAGTTCTACTGCAGCACGAACCGTCCTGTGCTGCTGGACAGAGTATAATTTGAGCCGATTGCTTTAGAAACTTTTGGCTAAGCCTACTAAAGACGATTATATACATACTTTATGAACCAACAACTCCTCTCCCAAAGATATACGGGTATATGTTCTCCAAAAACATGTAAAAGAACATGAACAAACATTTGCAAAAGCCAAACAATGCCCATAATATACATATGCAAAATATACACATAAAACATGTATAAACACTATTTTTAGTAGGGGTAAAGTGAAAACAACCAAAGTATTGATCAACACCAGAATGGATAAATAAATTGTGCTATGTATATTCATCCAATAGAATACTATACAGCAATGAACGTGAAGAAACCGCAGCTATACATGACACACAGATGGATCTCACAAACAATATTGAGCCAGAGAAAACAGAGATCTACACTTAATGATTCTGTTCACATAAAGTTCAAACCCAGCCATAACCAGTGAGCTAGAGGTGACCCCTGAGGTGTGGGTTAGGCCTGAGGAGACCTCTGAGATTCTGATAGTGTTGTGTTTCTTCATATGGGTACTGGTTACATGTTGAGTTTGTTTGTTTGCTGTGTTAAAATTCATTAATTTTCTGCATTTGTGTTAATACTTCAAAAAAGTTCAATACTAAACATGCGCCCATGTTTTCAGGTAGTGTTTGCAACTACATACTAAATTTTAATTATCAGACATTTCCTACATTCTCTCTAAGTGGTGTTTCTTGGCTATTTGCAGAGAGACAGAAAGGTAAGAAAAAAGGAAAAGAGGGCTTCAGATGAAGGTGATCATCTGTGAAAGGTATACATATGCCAAACTGATCTGAGTAACAAAGAGTTCTCTGACTATTAAGCCATGGGTATTTAGTCGTACACACACACTCAGTTGTGTATATTTAAATGAACATTGTGATCTTCTATATTGGTAAGTAATAAAGGCAAACCCTTATCAGTCATTATTTTGCAGCACAAAAATTCTTGAATGTTGCTAATTATCTGAACAGCAATAGGCAGTCATTTTTATTTGGCCTGGGTATTATATGCAAGTCAGAAATATCATTCATTCATTCACAAAACCTTTTTGAAGACATATACTTCTGAGTTGAATATTGTGATAGGACCAAGAATATGGAAGATGCAGAATCTTTGCCTTTCTGTGGAACACAGTGACCTTTTTTCTTCAATAAACCTGTCAGCTGTTTAATACCTATCAGTATTTTAAATGCTATTCCAGCATGTTCTATTGATTGTAGTATCTGACTCAGGAAGTTGACCAAAGATTTACTTCTATTTTTAAAGTATGACTCTTAAGAGGTGCATTAGTCACCTTGGGCTGCTGTAACAAAATTCCATAAACTGGATGGTTTAAACAACAGACATTTATTTCTCACAGTTCTAGAGGCTGGAAAGTCCAAGATCAAGGTGTGGACTGATTTGGTTTCTGGTGAGAGAACTCTTCCCGGCTTCTTGTTGTATCCTCACATGGCTGAGAGAGAGAGAACTAGGTGTCTGATCTCCTTCTAAGGGCACTAATCTCATCATGAGAACTTTAATGATTTCATCTAAACCTAATTACCTCCAAAGGCCCCACCTCAAAATGCTATCACGTTGAATATCAAACTGAGTACAATACTATCACATTGAAGGTTAGGGCTTGAACCTATGAATTTTAGGGGAACACAGAAATTTAGTCTGTAATAAGAGGCAGTATTTGATGATGACATATTTTAAATGAACTGTATTCCTCTGTCTGTGGCTCCTGCCTTCATGTCATTGCCCTCCCCCTTCCTTGCCTTTTCATCTTCAACAATGACATTAAAAAATAGTAAAGAATATATTTGCTAATTTTAATTCATTTTATACCTGTGACAGTAATTAAGCAAGCAAATTCATTACTATCATTACCATTAGACTTTTCTCATTACCATTGCTTTGATATAAAATAAATGAACAATTAGAATAGAAATCTATTATCAAAATTGTCTTATATGTAAAAAATGATTTTATTCCTCAGAATGATATCATCTGAAATGGTCAGGATAACTGGAAGATGCAGTTTCCAGACTCTAAAATTTGACTTTAATTTTCAGTTAATATTTTGTTATAAAAAAACTGAAAATTTACAAATCTCTGTTGTTTTGAAAGTTTTATTAACTATTTTTTAATGTGGAAATGTTTTAGGAACATTTACCCTTTCTATTTTGTCTTGAACAAACTTCTTTTTCTAGTTGAGTTATATTTATAACAATTCAAAGTTAAATTCCCCTATGACTCTTTTTAGTAATGGTAACTAATTCTACCTCGTCATTAAACCAGCCATACTTATTTAATATACTTTAGTATCCTAAATAAAATTTGACTATATCTCATCAACGCCAAATTTTTTTAAAAGTCTGGAATGTTTGGGCGGTATATCTGTAAATTTCAAATGGTAGGAAGGTGAAAATTTTAATTTGCATCTGTCTGTCTGTTGTGGTATATAATCAGAGCAGATCTGAACCAAAACTTTTAACCACAGAAGTTTACTATCTTTTATATGAATTAGTTCACAAATCATGTTGTAGCAGCTCTCTGTCTATAGATTGAACACTGTGAAGACAATGATTGGACTTGGAGCAAATTGCAGAGTGTCTTGGGAAGCTGCCATCACCATGAGTATAACAATAATAATTTCAAAGCAGTGGCCAAGGAAGATACAACAACTGGAGGTAGATGGTGTTCTAAATAAAACTAATTTGTTATCTCCAATATTCCTACAATTGCCAGCAGATAATGAGGGCTTGTAAGGCTTAATAAAGAATATAGAAGAGCATTCTAAGTGAGAGAATACAATATACATATGCCTGAAAATCAGAGACACGTCCAAGGAACTTTGATTAGACCATTTTGGCAAACAGAGCTAATTTAAAAGAGAGTGAGAGAAAAGGAAGGATAGGTTGAGGAGAGTTTAGTCCTAGAATAAAGAAATTTTGCTAGAGAGAAACTGCTAAAAATATTTTAGCATAAATGTGACCTGAAAAAAAAATGATATTTTCAGATGTTCAGCTGAAGACATTCAACAAGTAGAATGAACTAACCAAGGAAGACATGAGCAGAAGGAAGACTCTTAAGTAGCTATTGCTATACTTCAGACTAAAGGTGACTTACAACGGCCTGAGCCATGTTTGTGTTGTTGAATCAAAGACTAGAGAAAATGTAAGACAGAATGAATAAACGTAAGACTAAATCCTGTTGACTTGTATGTGTCAGGAATAATTTTTTAAAATATTTATTGTAAGAACAAGGCAAAGTGATATATACCATATACAATATAGGAGAAATATTGAACTTTTTATATTTCTATTATATTAAAAATTTGCCACCACACTATCTATATGGTTTATGATTCACAAAAATTTTAACCATATATATCTATTTCATTATAATATAGTAAATAAATCCCCACTTGAACAGACTCTATGATGGATACATATGATCAAATATAGCCAAATCTGCCCCATAACAAATAGCATTGCAGTGACCTTGAGCAACCTCTTTAAACCTAATTTCTTCATCTGTAAATTGGTGACAATAGCGGTATTTATCCCTAGGGTTGTATCAGTAATTATTACTATGCAGCGATGAGAGTCAATTGGCATTTTTAACACGGTGCTTGGAAATCTGCTTTGCCCGATCGCTATCTTCCAGCTAACAGCAGCTGATAATTTTGCCAGTTGTTTCACTATTACAAATCATGGGCCATCATCTTTCTGTCCTCCAAAAGCAGTTTACTCACTGCTTTTTCAACCTCCAATAACAATGTCCTTGCTGCTTTCCAGCCTTTTCTCCACCTCATCCCAAAGCCAACGCAGCATGATTTAGGTTTTTGTAAGGAAGCATCTATTTTTGGTACAAATTTCTGTATCAGTATGTATTGCTGTATAACAAGTCACTTCAAATCTTAATGACTTGAAGCAATAAGAATTTATTGTTTCTCTCAATTCTATGGACTAAATTCTGCTGGTCTTGCCTGGGCTCACTTATGCAGCTGCTTTCAAATGCTGAGTTGCACAGGGACTGGACTCAGCTAGGATGGCTGGTCTCACTCTCCTTGGACCAGGCTTCTTCACTTTGTATAGCAGCAGGCTTCCAAGAGGGCAAGTTGCAATGTCCAAGTGCTTTTCAAGTCTCTATTTCCATCCCATATGCTGAAGTCATATTGTTCAAGTAAGTCACACTGACAAAGCTAGAGTCAGTGTTGGAAGGGACTAGAAAAGGGGGTGATGTGCTTCATTGGGGGCCGTTACTGTCACAAAATACCACAATGGCCTATTGTGTGAATTAAATAAGATAATGCATAGAAAATTCTTAACATATGCCTAATATATAATAGGTACTCAATAAATGTTAATTACTATTAAAAACTTAATAACTGTATTCACAATTATATATTTATTTCACCATCCATCTCACCAAGGAGCTATTTTACTTACTCCTTATAAACTTGTTTTAACAATGTCCCTGTGGACTGCCTCTGTTCTTACCCAACACCCACCTTGACTCAAGACTTGCTACTTAGATGCAGCTCCTAAAGCAATTCCAGTTTCCAAATTTAACAATAAAAAAATAGATATTTTACTGAAGATTCTCTAGGGCAATAGATAAGAGAATTTACTATATACCACATAGCAGCGACTTAAATTCCCCATTAGAATTTCCTCTTCTCCCCCAAATTCTTTTGTCCTGTTGTTTGCTTTATCTCCTCTCTAATAAGCCTTCAGACCCCCTCCCTTTGCCTAAACAATCTGGCTCTCATCCTCACCAAGTGTCTGTTAGCCGGGTAGACAGAAGTCTGGTCGGTAGCTTAATTAAAATCATACCTTTCTCTTCTCAGATGTGCCTCCGAACCTCATCTCTCTAACCTATTCAAGGAGAATTGGAAAAAATCTCAAGAGATTTCAAGTCAAACATTATTTGAAATAAAGAAAGACAAATTTAAACAAAAAAAATATTAAGGATTAGACTGTCTAATACAATGCTAGGTAGGTGTTAAGGATAGGGTGAAGAACCAGATAATTTCACTGAAATTATTCGTTTTCATGTCTGACCCTTCCAGCTGACATAAACAAAGCACTAGGATAAATGGGCCCACACACGTGTTCAAAGTGCTTCAGGAGCACAAAGTAAGAAGCAACTATGAATGTCAGCAACACGGGCTCTTACTCCAAATAGAATAGACCAGCAGCGTGTGTCGGCAGTGTCATGCACAGTGCTTTCTTGAAACTCTCTACTTATTAGAGTGGTTTTTTTTGTGTTTCTCTTTCCCACTCTCTCTCTGAACTTGAACTGATTGCCTCTGTTGTGTACTAACTGCAGACCTTCCCTGTGATCCCTGACACGGAATCAAACTCACCGTTTCCACTCTCACACCTACTATTACGCTTTCCTTCAAATACACCATTTATCCTGACAGTAAGTAAACTTATCCGAGGAAGTATTCCTTATGGAACTGTAGTTTGTCTTTCGAATTATCTGAAAGATCAAATTTTAAGTTTCTCCTTTGATACTGTGATATATACTAGGCCTTTCCCTTCTATGAACAAGCTTAGAATGTACCTTTATATTTCATGTGGAAAACACATCATAGTGTTGATAGTAAGAAGCATTTAAGTTTATATATAGAAGATGTCTTGAAAATTCCTATTTTTTCATATCAGTCTGATATAAAGGATAATGTTGCTCAAAAAAATGCTATAAAAATGGCCTCTATGTGCTTTTAAGTGATAAAGTCATGGGCCGATGCAATAAATCCTCTGTCGATCAAACCCTTCCTTTGTTTTTTCTTTTTAAGGAAAAATAACAGAAAAGAGTTGAGAAAGCTTTACCAGGCTGAGCAAGTTTTTTTGATTTCTTATATATATAACATTTTAAAATAAATAAAACAACAAATGTTGGAGAGGATGTGGAGAAAAAGGAATCCTCATACACAGCTGGAGGGAATGCAAACTGATGCAGCCTCTGTGGAAAATGGTATGGAGATTCTTCAAAAAATTAAAAATAGAAATATCCTATGATCCAGCCATCTCACTACTGGGAATCTATCCAACGAACCTGAAATCAACAATCCAAAGAGGCTTATGCACCCCTATGTTCATTGCAGCATTATTCACTATAGCCAAGAAGTGGAAGCAACCTAAGTGTCCCTCGACTGATGACTGGATCAAGAAGATGTCGTATATATATACAATGGAATACTACTCAGCCATAAAAAAAAGACAAAATCATCCCATTTGCCACAACATGGATGGGCCTGGAGGGTATTTTGTTAAGCGAAATAAGCCAGAAAGAGAAAGACAAACACTGTATGATCTCACTAATATGTGGAACATAAACCAACACATGGACAGAGAAAACTGTATTGTGGTTGCCAGGGGCAATGGGGGTAGGGGGTGGGCACAAGGGTTGAAGGGAGACATATATATGGTTATGGAAAAACAAAAATGTACAACCCAAAATTTCACAATGTTATAAACTATTAAAACATCAAAAAAAAAAAAGAAAAAACCTAGCATTATCTAACATCTTAAAATATTTCCTTCCAAGATTTTTTCCAGGTGGTAAAATAAGCCACTATCATGTTTATTTTAAAAATTGGGATCATATTGTAACTATATATATAGTGATATATCTGTCTTTTACCACTTTTATGCTTTTTAACAATATTTTATTTGATTATTCTTTTCTTGTTTTGGATATGTGTAAAATTTACACATTTTAAAATATGAGTAACAAATATGAGTAGAATTATGACAGTAAAGAGGAGAAACATTTTAAAGCTATGAGGCATTTTACAAAATTGTACTTCATTAACTTACAACAATTTTTATGCCACCCAGCAGTGTATGATAGCACGGTCACAGCACCTTTACCATAAAAAATACAAAACTGTTAGCTATATATTTTTATTTGCATTTTTTTTTCTTAGAACTGAGGCTCTGCTTTTGTGACTCTTCATGGCTTTCCTTTATCTTTTGAGAATGATCATTGTTCAATCACACATTGGGGGTTAATATTGCTTTGTAAATGACTAGTGAGAGTCCTTTACAAATTATGGATATTAATCTTCCCTGTGATATTTCATATAAATTTTATTTCTCAATTTGTTGTTCCTTTTTAATTTTTTAATGTAACGTAGTTGTAAGTGGTTTATTATTGTGTCATCTTAGCCAGGCTGGAAATGTTTTCCAAAATTTCCTGTTCTATATGGTTCTAGATTCACAGTGGCCACAAAAGAAATTTGCATGAATTTGGAAGGCAGAAGTGAAGGAGCAGCCATGTTTTTTATGCTCAGAAGATTAGTGGAGAGTACTATGCACCGTGACATCTCTCACACTTGTGTTTACTGATCTGTGGTCTCACTTTGATGATGTGGGGATCCTCCTTCTGGCTTCTTACAGTCCTGGGCCAGGTGAATGAATGTGCAGGTCTGTGGCAAAGGGCTGCAGCTTCTCCTGAATGTTTCCCCTGCAGCAGTTGGAGACAGAGAGAGAACGATATTGCTTCTGATTCATCATAGAGGGTCTCTTCTCCTGGGTATTGTATATATCCAGCTTTTCTTTCTGCTGCTGGTCTGACTGATAGCTAATGGTTAATAGCTACCAGCTTCACTCTCAATATCAGATGCAGAGACAAGAGCATTGTATAGATGCCTATTCTGATTTCCATAATTATGTAAGGTCTAGCTCCTATATAAAATCCCTACTCTATATCACTTATCTTGTTCTGTTTCTTTAATCAAACTCTGACTGATACAGAAATTGCTAATGGAAGGGGTGCGAGATATGTGCTGTCCAATGCAGTAGCCACTAGCCACATGTGGTTATTGAGAAACTTGATGTGTGATTAGTTACAACTGAGATGTGCTGTATTTATAAAATACATGTGAGATTTCAAAGACATAAAAATTGAATGAAAATACCTCATTCATAATTTTTATATCGATTACATGTTGAAACTATGATATTTTGGATTTTTTATTTAAATAAATTATTAGTTTTACTTTTTTAATGTGGCTACTAAATATTTTAACAGTAGAGGTAGCTTGCATGTGTGGCTCACATTGTATTTCTATTGGACAGTAATGTTCCAGAAGAACAGGACCTTAGGAATGAGTTCTCAGATTTAGCTCTAAGAGATCTGGAATTGGTCACTGATCTGATAAGACTAAAGGTATTAATGGTTCTATTTCCATTGGTGACATAGTCCAAGGAAAGCATTGGTAAATCATATACTTAATCATCACTTGTAGACACCTGTAATAAATTAACTACAGAAGGCAAAGCTTTTGGAGACCCAGCAGCTGGTGATAGAGAACATTATAGTGAAAATAAGGCATATGTTTTAGTGGGATGGGAGGTTTCTTCTAAGTGCACTGAAGAACTTAGGGAAAGAAATCTTAATGTAGGGTTTGAAATTCTCAGCCCAAGATCTGGATAAAAGGCCAGAAAGCTTCTGTGGCTGTCCCAAAAGAAACACTATCTTCTGTAGCTACAGAGTCAAAATTTCTGTAAAACAAACCAAAAGTCTAATTCTGAAGAAAGTTGAATTACAATGGAAATTGAATTCCCAAAACTGTGGGTTCCATAATATTAAAGTTAAAGCAGTTATTGGAAAGGAGTAAGACCCTGAAAATGGAGATGGGGTAAGTAGGCTGACTTTGGTGAAACTGAGACATTAAACCTCTAAATTCTGCTGGGCTTCGTTTGCCAGTAGAAGCAACCTTTCCTCCCGTGACTGAAGAAGTTAGTCTCTCCTTAGATGAAGAACCTTACAAAGATTTGGAATTAATGTACCAGCCCAGGTACTTGGGAGTGACTGGAGAAGTTTGTTCAGTTTATTGAATGAAAGCTAGAACCAAATGTGTCTTATACGAAATGAACTTGAAATAGCAGGACATCTTTGGCATAACATAAGGGAAGCCACAGGGATATTGGAATGCTAGATTAGGAAAACTTGATCACCGATCACCTAAATATGTCCACCTGGAGCGTCTAGGAGACACTCTCTTTACCAGCACTATGAGAAAAGCATTTGTGGGGGGAGCAACAGCATCCTTGAAGAATTCAGTGCTGGCTACCCACTGTAGACATGGGCTTACAGTAAGAACTGCTGTCAGCAAACTGAGCTCCCCAAATACAATGAAGATGATTACATTGTGGATGGCAAGGGTGAAGGCCAGCATTTAATCACCAGACAAGGCAAGCATAGTCACCATAACGAGAAGCAGAGCCAAAGCGTAATCAGAGGGGATCTTTGGAGTTGGCTAGTTGATCATAGCATCCCTAAAACTGAAATCGATTGGCAGCTTACTAAAATCTTACTTGAGTTGTCTAAATGGAAAAGCTCTAGGTCTGGTGGACAGAAATCTGATTTAAATCACAACATTAGAGAGTCATAGCCCCTTCACCAATTCCAAAATTTGTCAGTTCATAGACCCAAAACCACTTGAATAAAGAAAGGCAAGTACTCTTGAGGAAGACATTACCACACAGCCAAATTTTTATACAGTAAATTTTTCCTTCTAGCTTTGTCAAAGGTATCTGAAGTCATTTACCAGCGTGGCTGAGCTTTGGGAATAGGAAATAAAAAAACTTTTCAGGAATTACTGGACACTGGCTATGAATTGACACTAATTCCTAATGAACCAAAATGCTCAGATTTACCTCATAGTGGACCCAGTGGCTCTCAAATCCAGCTTTGGTTATTTCCCACCTCCAGAATGCACAACTGGAATAGAGATACTCAGCAGCTGGCATAAACCCCACATCACTTTCCTGACCTATGGAGACAGTGCTGTTATAATAGTAAAGGCTAAGTGAAAGTCACTAGAAATGCTTCCACCTACCAAACTAGTAAACCAAAAGTAACAACACATTCCAGGAGGGATTACAGAGACCAGTGCCATCACCAAGGAATTGAAGGTACAAGGATGGTGATTCCTACCCTTCAACTCGCCTATTTGGCTGGTGCACGTAAAACACAATTTAGGAAATTACACTAGATTTTTGTAAACCAAATCAGATGTTGACTCCAACTACAGCTGCTTTTCAAGTATGATTTCATTGCTAGAGCAAATCAGCATATCTTCTGACATGTGGTATGCAACTATTGATTTAGCGAATGCTTTTTCTCTGTACCTTCTAGTAAAGACTATCAGAAGTAGTTTGCTTTCGGTAGCAGGACCGTCAATACATATTCACTCTTTACTTCAGGGCTACATCATCTCTCCAGCCTGCTATCATTATCTAGCCTCCAGGGACCTTAATCACCTCTCCCATCCACAAGACATCACACTTCTATACTACACTGATGACATTGTGCTGATTGCACCTGGTGAAAAGGAGGTAGCAACTTAGTAAGACATGTGCATGCCAGAGAGTCTAAGATAAAAATTCCACAAAGATTCGGGGGCCTGCAGTCTCAGCGTCTTGGTGATTACTTGGTGCAATCCTTTGACAGTGAAGAGCAGGTTGCTCTTCCTCCCTTGAAGAAAGAGGCATATCATCTAGGAGGGCTTTTTGAATTTTTACGGAAATATATACTTCATTTGGTGTACTAATTCTAGTCACCTGTCAGGTACTCTGAAAGGCTGCCAGTTTTGAGTGGATCCAGAACAAGAGAAGGCTCTGCTACAGTTCCAGGCTACAGTGCAATCCACTCTGGTAGTTGGACTATATGACCCAACAGATCCAATGGTCCTTGAAATATCTGTGACAGATTGGGCAGTTGTAAGAAGTCTGTTGGTGGACCTCTATAGGTAAATAACAGTGCAGAATTTTAAGGTTCTGGAGCAATGCTATGTCACTCTCTGCAAATAACTCTTCACCCTTTGAGAAACAGCTTCCGCTTTGAGACTGGGTCATAATAAAGACTGAGTGTGTTGCCATGGCTAACCCCAAATCACTGACTGCTTTATGCTTCACAGACAGCAGCTAGCCAGTATGAGTCAATCTAACGTGTCCTCTGAGCTCCGGGAGATACGTGTCAAGCTCTCTAAGTGGACCAAACATAATCCCCTTTCCCAGGTTTCAAGTAAAAGAAAATTACCCTGTAGGAAAGAGACAGGATAAAAAGCATGGGTATAGGGAGGAGAGAGGGGAGAAGTAGGTGGAGATAGAAACACCCACAGCTACCTAAACAACCCTCTTCTAATATCCTCCTCCCAACCATGTTATATCCTCAATTTGGATGAGTAACTAAGAGGTGCCTAGTGAATGCTCTAATGTGCCGTTAAGATCCTTCTTTCACAATGAAGGACTTATTTCCCTACTTTCTGGGACTGTAGCCAGCTAACAGGCCTCTCTATCAGCCTTCTTTACGAATTGCCCTCATCTGAAGAGAGGTGACTCACAAGTTCATGCCCCCTTTCCAGGGCAGCCTACATCCAATAACAGGTCTATAAAGGAGTATAAATGTCCGCCCTTTTCCCAACTCTGGACAAGTCTGAAGGGCTAGCTCAGCTCCAGAATTCCCCATGTATTTGATTTCAGCCCAACTTCTCCTTCTGCCCAGTTCTTCCTTTTTTTCTCCTACAGAGGTTGATCCTGAGAACATTCACTAACACATTTTCTCTGTACCAATCCCCATATCAATCAGCTTCCCACAGTCTCTGATTTTCAAGGGTTGGTACCAGGAGAGATCCAACAGAGCAGATGCTAAGATAGGATTTTGAACTAAAAACCATTGATCATGGGTAGAGGACACATAGCCCCTGGTACAAGGCACCAGTGTCATTGTTATAGTTTTCTCCAGTGAAGAACAGGGATGGCATAGTAGCAGAATGAATTGCACAAGTAGGTACAATAAACCAAGGGAAATGTGGGAGAAATGGTAAATATAAGGAAAATGAAATTGTTTGGCTTAGCTGAGGGCAACCAATGTTCATGAAGAATAATAAAATATTGAGGTTTATTCATTCCCATTTAAAAGCTTACTGTGAAAGCAGGGGGCCTCTTTGGCAGCAGGTGAAGAGACTCATCTCCTACAGCTAGGCACAGGAAGCTAGAAGGCAGGCCCAGGGCTTAGTGATAAGAATAGTAGAGTTTCAGAGGAAGTTAAATTCTCAAGCAAGATAGATACGCTATGCCAAGGACAGGGCCTGATTGGGACCTTGGGATATTAGAGGAAGACATCTAGGTGGATAGATTGGAAAATCTTGAATCCTCAGATTCCCCTGCACCTTCTGAGTTGAGAGAAGTGGCCCACTAGTCTCTTTAAAGCTAGTGCCCCCTCCTCTTAGAGACCTCTCCTCAGGAAGGCAACATGTACCCTGCTCAGGATCTGCCTTTACATCCATTTCTGGCCACTAGGCTAATAACTAGGTTACGTCATTACAGAACCTGGCAAGGGATGTGCTGAGACCAATAAAGGAGGAAAGGGACTATACCCCGAAGGAGCTGCAAAACCCAGCTAACATATACTAGCCAGAATTGAGAGACTACATGAAGAACTAGATTCCGAGGATGCTCGATCAAGGGGAGTGGGACGTAAGACAGATAAGGGAGAGTTTATTGAAATGGGTACACGCTTCTAGGGTAAAATTTAACATCCTTTCAAGGACTCCAGGAGATGGGTGAATAAACACATAGCTTAACCAGTTAGCTGCCAAAACTTGGAGGAAGTGATGGCCCACACAAAGTAGAAATGCCAGAAGGAGTTGCAATGAAAGACCCTCAAAGAGGAGAATAAAGACTCAGGGAAGTTGTAGACCTGTTCTTGATCTATTGCATGATTGGTAGTGTCCCACTTCACTTTGGAATCTAGAGGTGGTTGACATATATTGTCTTTGTGTCTGAGAGAAAATTCAGATGAAAATAGTTGAATCTTGACATCCTATGATTAGCAAACCCTTCCTCTTTGTCCCAGTCCTGGAAGTAGGGATTAGCAATGACATATGAGAAAATCTACTAATATCTGATATTTGACTATGTTGTTCTGCACTAGGTCTCCTATCCAAATTTTTCTTTTTGGAAACTCTCATATTTGTGACTACTAGTCCTAATTTTCAGTACTGTTAGAATTTGTAACCTCTTTTCTGTGTAATCTCATTCCTGAATATGTAACTAGATTACTTGAGTCTGGACTATAACTACCATTTTTTAGGTAAAAAATTTCCTCCATATTCATTAACGGACACAAAAAAATCCGATTACTTTAAAAAATTATGTGAAGTTTCCATTTCAGAAAGTAATTTGAAAAATACATTTTTAGCTGCAAAATAGAGGAAGTAGTAAATTTCTACACTTACATGTTCGAGTTCTCTCAATAGCAAAACTCATGTTCAAAAATGATGCTCAAATTTATTAATCTTTTAGTAATATGCATATGAATTTTCTTGAGACTGTGACGTATGTAGCTTCCTGAAACTTCTTTTCTACTTTCTTATTGTACATTTACATAGAACTGTATAGATGACTCCTAATTGCAACTTGCATTTCCCATGGATAAAATAAATGACTAGTTTGATGAAAGATTAGAGTTAATTATATTTTGTTTTCCAAAATAAAAGTGGGCTTTGTTGGTTCTTTGCTGAACTTCAAACCATATGTACTTATTATATTTTAAAAAATGTATTAAAGTGAAAGAAAAAAATCAGCAAAGTCTCACTACAGTCATTACTGCTATTAACCTTATCTGTGTATATTATTCTAGATTGACTCATAATTTTATAAAAATTAAGTCATACTATAGATGCTGTTCTGATATAGTAATAGGACGTTCTCTACGTTACAAATACAGAACTACATCATTTTAATGCCTGAAAAATCTTAAACCAATTCTATAACAATGAATAGTTAGACTTAAAACAAAACTATTATTTTGCATCTCATGCCACTAGAAATTTAGAGTCTATCCCTCGTTGCTGCCATCTGCTGACACCTTGGTCCTTCTCTTCATTCACTTAACACATTGTAACACAGCTCATTGTTTTCTTCTCTATTCTAATTCCAGCCATCATCCTAAAAGATTTCGTCATAAAAGTGGACCACACACTTAAAAATTTCTCACTTTCTTGACTTTCTCCTTTCTAATGACTTCATTGTCACTCTCTCATCTACATGCTCTTGTGATCAAACCCTGGTTTTATCATCAAATCAAATGAACTAATCTCCAACAACCTCCTTTTATTTCAGGTCACCTGTTTACATTCTTCCCCAACAGCTGTTCTTTTGACCTCATTGGAACCTTGAGTGCAATGACTCCTCAGCTTTCTTCCTATTTATAAACACCCATTTTTATTTCAAAAGTATATCCCAAGCTTCATGACTTAAGTCAATTTTTTAAATTAATGTCCTAAATTCTCTTGCCCATAGGTTTACATTCTACCTACTTGGAGAAATCCCGACCCAGAAATAATCCACAGTATTCCCCATACCTCTGCTTTGAAGAACATAACATAACTGGGAATACTGCTATGACCACCATAAATTTAGTTCACCAAACTTTATAAGCCTTCAACACTCTTTTCCTAGTCAGAGAAAACCTCAGATACTCGCCTTGTCCACTCTCCTCAGTGGACATACTTCAAACTACTGAAAAATAAAAATATGTCTATTTTTTAAAGCGTGTGCTACAAATCTTCCCAGTATTTCTCCCCACCCTCCAAAAAAGGAATTATTATTCACCCACATATCACAACCCAAACACTCAACTCTGCTTTGGATCATAAACATGCCCACTCTCTGTAATCTCACTCCCCACTGCTGTGCCTATGTCACCAAATTACCCCTCCAATCTTGTCACTTCCCATGTTAAATATCTATTAGTGTCTCTGTAAACCACCTCAAAACTTAGTGGTTTAAAACAACAGGAAGCTGACTTCTGGTGTGACAGCATGAGAAGTTCTGCCAACACACTCCCCAGGGAAACTGGTAGATTTATAAAAACAACATAAACATGTGAAGCCTCTGGAAATGGTCCTAAAGGCAAACAGTGAGTAAAGAAACATATATTCAAGAAAATCTATAAAAATTCAGTAAGAAAGGTGCGTTGGTGGTAGTTGAACCAAGACTTCTGCAGCAAAAACACACATCTCCCTCTCCCCCTAGCTGTCAGCTGGAAGGCTTTCTTCCTGGGAGGAGCAAGACTTTAGCATTTCTCATCCTGTCCCCAGCTGCCTGTTGTTGAGGCTAAGTCCTGGGTGAGCACCATCACGATGTGGGGGCTCCCTCCCACCACCCGACCCCCAGTCATAAAAGATAGGTTCTACCTGGGTGTAGTACACTAAGAACACTAAGGCCCTGTTAGTCCTTCCTCCTGCTTAGGAGGCAGTGATTCCAGGCTAAGAGAGGTAAGCCAAGAGGACAACAGACTGCTGCCTTCTTCCCTCCACCATGTGCTCAGATCCCAGGGCTGAGTATCACTCAGAGAAAAGCTTGCCATTGTCCCTACCCCTAGCTCCAGAGTCTGGGCTCAGAGATTTTTGCCTAAGGCAGAATTTATGGTCATAAAACAAATATCTCCTAAGCTCTTCCCAGAAAAATTGACTTGATTTACAAAAAAATATAGAGAAGTTTTAGCCTAAAGTTGCTCTCAAAAACATTGGAGGTTGTAGTGAAAGGCAATTTGGAGGAGATCAAGGATCTAATAAAGATAAAGCTTGTAACAGATACACAGATAGACTGTGGGCTAGCTAATCTGCAGGAGAGAAGCTAGGGAATAAAACAGCAGGGAGGAGCCCTCCTAGGGCCAGAACAAATATGAAACAATAACTTCAGAAACTAGTCCGTCAAAGGAACAACAATTTTATTAGATTAATTTGTGTAGGAATTTATGTCTCAGGGTAATGTTGCAAACAATAGAGCAATCAGTGGAGTTTAACAGCTGGGTGTGGTCAGAGAGAGTGGAAGAGAGTGTTAGAAGAGCCACTGTCATGCCAGGGTGACTGTGGGCATACCCAAAGCTGTGCCTCCCTGAGGAGCAACATCAGAGGTTTAACATAGTTAAGAGGGGGGTGGGGATAGACTTCACAAAATAATGCAGCCAGTCACTAAACAAATAAACAAGCAAATAACAATAACAAGCCCTGGAGCATAGATGACCAGTATACAGAGTTGTTACAATACAGTATCCAAAATATCCAGTTTCCAACAAAAAACTATGAAGTCTGCAAAGAAACAGGAAAGTATAACCCATACATTGGGGGTAAAAAAAGCAGAAAACAGAAACTGCCTGGGAGAGTGAACACATGTCAGATTTAAGAGTAAAAGACTTCAAAGTAGACATTATAAATGTTTATAAACTAAAGGAAAGCATAATTAAAGAAGTAAAGGAAGGTATGATGACAATGTCACACCGTGTAGAGAATATCAACAAACAGATAGAAATGATAAAAAAGGACCAAAAGGAAATTCTAGAGTTGGAAAGTACAATAACTGAAATAAAAAATTCACTAAAGGTACTTATCAGTAGATTTGAAGTAGCAGAATAAAACATTAGCAAACCTGAAGATAGATGGATAGAAATTATGCAAACTAAATAACAGAAAGAAAAAAGAATGAAGAAAAATGAACAGAGCCACAGAAAAACGTGGGACATCATAAAATACACAAATATACATGTAGCAGGAGTACCAGAAGGAGAGGAGACAGAGAAGAAAAAGAAAGAAAGATTCAAAGAACTAATTAGTGAAACTCCCCAAATTTATTGAGAAACAATAATCTACACATCAGGAAGCTCAATGAACTCCAAGTAGGATTAATTATTAGTTAATCCTACTAGTGAATTAATTAGTTCTTCAGGTGGAAAGCAAGTGACACCAGATGGTAGTTCAAGTTCCCCCATGAATAAACAAAAAGCACTGGTAAAAGTGATCATATAATTATAAAAATATATATAGTATATTTTTCTGCTATACTCTCATAACTGATTTTAAAAAACAATGGTATAAAATAATATGTATGTAATAATATTGGGCCTATAGCATATAGAAATGTAACAGGTGAAGTATATTTGCCAATAACAGCACAAATAGGGTCAGAGGGAACAAAGCTGTGATGGGCTAAGGAAAGGACTAGAAATGGTAAAGAAATAATTAAACAATGTATTGTTGGGTTTGTAACATTAATAAATACAATATGTATAATAATAATAACGCTAAAGGAGGGAAAGGAATAGAGAGCTATATTGGAGTAACATCTGTATATATCACTGGAATCAAGCTAGTATAAAGCTGAACCTGATTCTGATGAGTTGAAATGTATATAGTAAAGCCTAGAGTAACCCTTAAAAACACAAACAACAATAAAAATCCTTGAAAAATATAGTGAAGAGCCATTAAAAAAATTAAAAAGCCACATTAGAAAATATTCAATACAAAAGAAAGTAGTAAAAGAATAGAGGAACAACAACAAAAAAACACACATGAGATATGTAGAAAACAAGAGGAAACTGGCATAAATACAACTATATTGATGACATTAAATGTGAATGTATTAAACAATGCAATCAAAAGGCAGAGATTTTAAAACTGTATTAAAAAAACATAACCTGACTATGAGACACAACTTCAAATTAAAAATACAAATAAATTAAAAACAAAAGGATGGAAAATGTATATTATGCAAACAACAATCACTTAAAAGTGGTTGAAATGTAGAATTTTATGTTAGGTATATTTTATCACACAAAAAATTACTAGCAAACTGAATCCAGTAACATATAAAAAAAATTATATGCAATGACCAAAGTGGCTCAAGTGGCTCAAGTAGCTCAAGAGTGTAATGTTGGCTCAACATTGGAAAATCAGTTAATATAATATATCATAGCAATAGTACAAAAAACAAAAATCACATGATCATCTCAATAGATGAATAAAAAACATTTGACAAAATCCAACCTGCTTTCGTGATAAAAACACTTTAAAAAGTAGAAATAGAATGGGAATTGCTGAAACTGATAAAGGGCATCTATTAAAAACCCCACAATTACCATTATACTTATTGATGAAAGACTGGATGATTTCCCCTAAGATCAGGAACAAGACAAGGATATCTGCTGTCATTTGTATTCAATGTTGTTCCATCCAGTGCAATTAGGCAAGAAAAGAAATAAAAGTCATCCATATTGGAAGGGAAGAAGTATAACTAACTCTAGCCAGAGGTGACATGATCTTTATATAGAAAACCCTAAGGAATCCTATAAAAACTATTAGAATTAATACATGAACTCAGCAAGGTTGCAGGATGCATGATCAATATATAAAAACCAATTGTATTTTTATAAATTTGCAATGATCAATCTGAAAAGTAAATTAAGAAAACAAGTCTATTCATAATAACATCAAAAAGAATAAAATAATTAGGAATAAATTTAACAAAAGAAGCCAAAATTTAAACTCTCAAAACAACAAAACTTTGTCACAAGAACTTTTTAAAAATCTAAATACATTTTTTAAAAAATCCTATGTTTATGAGTCAAAAGACTCAACATTAAAGTGGCAATACTCCCCAAACTGATCTACAGATTCTATGTCATCCATATTGGAATCTTAGCTGACTTCTTTGTAGAAATTTCTGTTAATTCTAAAATCCATATGAAATTGCAGGGACGCATCATAGCCAAAACAATCCTGAAAAAGGAACAAAGTAAGAGAACTCAGATTTTCTGATTCAAAACTTTCTACAAAGCCATGGTAATAAGACAGTGCAGTATTGGCACAAGGACAGACATATAGAGCAATGGAACAGAATTGAGAGACCAGGAATAAATCCATACAATTACGGTCAACTGATTTTTGACAAGGGTGCCTCAAACATTGATTGGGGAAAGAATAGTGTTTCTGACAGATGGTTCTGGGAAAACTGGATAGCCACATGCAAAGAATGAAGTTGGACCCTTTTCTTACACTATATACAAAAATTAACTCAAAATTAATCAATTACTGAAATGTTAAGAGCCAACACTGTAAGACTCTTAAGGGAAAAATAGGAATAAATCATCATGACCTTAGATTTTGCAAAAGATTCTTAGATATGACACCAAAATCAGGAGCAACAACAACAAAATGAACAAGATTGGACTTACCAAAATTAAAAACTTCTGTGCTGCAAAGGACACCATCAAAAAAGTGAAAAAGACAACGAATTGAATAAAAGAAAATATATTCCAATTATATATCTGATAAGGGACTTATACCTAGAATACAGAAAGCGTTCTTATGACTCAACAACAAAAAGAAAAATAACCCAACCAGAAAAATTGGCAAAGGACCTAATAGTCATTTCTCCAAAGATATACAAGAGGCTAATAAGCACATGAAAAGATGCCCAACGTCATTAACATCAGTAAAATGCAAATCAAAATCACAATGAGATACCACTTCCCACCCACCAACCAGCATGGCTATAATAAAAAAGACACATAGGAAGAAGTATTGATGACAATGTGGAGTAATTTTAACTCTCATAAGCTGCTGGTGGGATTGTAAAATAGTAAGCCTGCTTTGGAAAAGAGTCTGACAATTCCTCAAATTATTAAACATATAGTTATCACCTTATCCTCTACTCCCACATATATATACAAAAGAAATAAAAATTTATAACCAGACAAAAATTTTTACATGAATGCTTATAGCAGCCTTATTCTTAACAGCCAAAAAGTGGAAGCAAATCAACAAAACAACCTAAATATCTATCAAAAGACTAATGGGTAAAGAAAATGTGGTATATACATTCAATGGAACATTATTTGGCTATAAATAGGAATTAAGTGCTGATACATGTTACAACTTGGATGGACCTTGAAAACCTAATGCTAAATGAAAGGAACGAAGCACAAAAGTCCATGTATTACATGATTCCATTTATATGAATCTCTGGAAGGGGGAAATCGATACAGACAGAAAGGAGATTAGTGGTTGCTTAGAGCTGGGGAGAGATGGAGGAGGGAGGATAATAGCTAAAGGGTATGAAGTTTTATTTTTGAGGTGATTAAAATGTTCTAAAATTGTGTATGATGATGGTTGTACTTATCCTGAATATACTAAAAACCATTGAATTGTATAATTAGTGAATTGTATGGTATGTGAATTATATTTCAAAAGATTGTTTAAAACAGCAACAATAATCATTTAATTGCCCTCACTTCCACAATTTGGCCAGGATGCATCATGGAGAGCTAGTCTCCGCTCTATGTGGTATCAGTCAGAGTCAATTATGCCACTGACTTCAGTTGAGAGCTGAGCTGGTAAAAAAAAAAAAAAGCCAAGATGGTTTCATGGCTTCACTCACATATGCGGTGCCTCATCTGGCATGGCTACACAGCTGGGGGCTGATCAAGCCTCTCTCTCCATGTGCGAGCCTGAGCTTCTGTATATGGAGCCTTGATTCTGACAGGCAGCAGAATATGCCAGCCTAAAACGTGCCACCTTAGCATATAGATTATTTTGAGCTGAAGGCAATTAAGGCCCCACGACCTCAGGAAAAGCTTTTTTACTTCTCCCTTAACTGCCTAAAAGAATTTCAATAGGCAGCCTGTACCACCAAGAGAGCTGTAACCAGAGTTGACTTATCTGCCTTATCTGCGTGGCACGGCAAACATTTGTTTACCAAACATTTGCTCTTCTCATTTTCCTGTGACTTGTCTTCCTCCTCTTTGAAGCCTCAGACTCCTACCCCCTTCTCCATGGCTCAGGATGGTATATAAGCCTCAATTGCCTGACTGCCTTGGAGTCTCATGTCTTTGCAGGGCTCCCATACATACATAATTAATTTTTTTCTCCTAGTAATCTGTCTTATGTCAATTTAATTATTAAACCTAGAAGGGAATAAGAGAAAATTCTTCCTCCCCAACAATTCCAAGAGGGTAAAAGTGGAAGCTACAGGTCTCTTAGAAGTTCTAGATTGTCACTTGCATCACGCTCTGTTGGTCAAAGCAAGTCACACGGCCATCCCAAATTCAAGGTTATGGGAACTAGATTCTGCCTCTTCGTGGAAGGCATCATAGATGGGAACAGAAAGAGAGGGGAAAAATTGTGGGTGGTCATATTTAGCAAAGATTTACCACAGTATTCCATCAATAAAAACTCATCAAGCAACAAGCAAGTACACAAACCTCCTGGAACCTATATCTTTCCTGCGCTCCCTATCTCTTTCTATTTATAGCCAAACTTTTTGTAAAACTTTCTTTTATTCTCTCTCCCTATGTCCTCACCTACCACTCATACATCAATTCACTCTAAAAAGGAGGTACCGGGTATAATCGTTGTCAAGTATGAAGATCATCTACTTCAATTCTCCTTTTAAATAGTTTTATTGCAGCTGCTCCTTCTCTGGCTCAGTCATGAAGTATACAACCATAGGTGAGGAGAAGGTTGATTTTAGGATTTTAACAAGACTGTAAGTTTGAAAGCCATCTTTATGAAAAGGGCAGATTTATCAAATTCACAGAGTCAAAGCCTGGAGGACCCAGTTCATAAAGTTCACTTATAGGTAAACTAGAGGGAATAACAATAATTATAACAGATTGTAACATTTACTGTACATTTACTATTTTAAGCACTTTGCAGATATTAATTTATTTAATTCATAACATTACTATGAGGTAGTAATTTTTATAATTTTCCATATTTTATCTATTAGGAAGCTCAAGAGATTGTGTTACATACCCCCCCACACACACACGTATAACTTAATATAACTAAATATATCTCTATCTGTCTACGTTACTCTATTTTCCATCTCCTACCTACTACTAGAGGGTAAACTCCATGAGAGCAAGAGTGCCAGGCGCTCAGTAACTATGTGTTGAATAAATAAATGAGTAAATGAATGAATTTAAATGAATGAATTAGTTTTGGTGACTTTTGGTGCTTTTTCCATCTTAATATTTCTAAATCTGTTTTTACAAAATTAAGATTATGAATTATACACATTTCTATATCCTGCTTTTCTTTTTACAAGAAATGTACTTTATTGTCCCTAAGAATTCCTCAAAAGCCTGACATTTTAATGACTGGAAAATATTCTCTAACATAAATAAACCACTTTCAATATCTAATTCCTAATTGTTGATCATTTGGACTGTTTTTAATTTAATACTATTATAAATTATAGTGTAATAAATATTCACATATAGAATTTTGTATTTTGTCTGTAATTCTTAAGATAATTTCCTAAGAAATAATAGTATCAATATTTTTTGAACTCTTTGAGCATATTGACAAGCTGTCATCCATATATTTTGTACCAAGTGAGTAGAGAATGAGAATATATCTTTCATTTCACTTTTGGCAACATTGGTAGTAGAATTTTTAAATAAATTACAAATTCACTTTCTTAAAGAGGAATTCCTTTATTTTGGTTTCATGTTTTCAAAAACTATTAATTTAAAGGCACAAAGTAGATGAAGAACTTTTGCAGACAGAGTTGTCCTTGGAACTACTCTTCACTTTGGATTTCACAAATGACAATTGACCAGGAGTTCCTATCCCTGGGTTCAAGGCAGTCATCTTGAATCTGGCAGAATAATTCAGTTCATTACAGTGCAGGGAGAGAAGAAACTATAACTATCAATCTGAGCAGGTGGTTTGGTGAGAACTTGGAGAGGTGATGTGAATTCGTAGGAAAGATTCTGCCCCCACCCCACCTTTCTCTGGGATTTGTCACTGAGTTTTTGTCTTCTACTAGCACATACTCCAAAACTCACTACGAGGAGATCTTCACCTTTCATTCTGACCTTGATAGAACCTGCCATCTCTTGCCACTACTCCCACATTGAGCTTCACCTATCACCATCTATTCCTGAATGCCCATTCCTCACTGTCTTGTCCATGCAAAACTAGGTCCTCTAATAATCGTGATGCATCATCTATTCACATTACCCTCCAGTCTTTCCTCCATGGCTCACTTCCATAGCAGACATCTCTATATCTCCTTATCCTCCATCTTTCCAGTTCCTCGTTTGCACTGTGTTGGAATTTTTTCCATATTTCCCACTGTCTTTTTACAATCAACCATTTAGAATTCTTAGACCCACTATTCACTCAGTTCTCTCTGTACGTGATTAAACTACTCACAACAGTTAACAACAATTCTTGCTTATGCTAAGGAAAAGGAGCTCAGGCATAGTGTATCTAGAATTCCTGAGAGAAAAGAATATATTATTCTATAGCTAGGCTGGGTACATCTGACAGATTACCAAGAAGCTTGTTCTAGTGTGGGGTGATGTTATTTTCAACTAGACAAGTAATACCTGAATATGTTTGCACAATTCATATAGCATAGAAGGACAGAATATTGCAGTTCTTCATATATAATGAGATTGATTTTTTAATGGGCTTTAAAAAGACATAATAGCTTTACATGGATTGTAACATAGAATTTCCTTTTAGTAAAGATTTTCAGATATGTGGATGCTTTTAAATGAGATAAGGTTATTATTCAAATATATGCATCTAGACCTTCAAGAAAAGAGGAAAAAAAAAAAAAAGATGGCAAACTGCTCAATATCTGGGATACTTAAGGAGCAGTCAGACTTCTAGTCAGAAGGTTGGTCTTAATGATCTTGAAGTCTTTTTGAATTGAATTCTACATTTAGAATTCTGTTCTCTGTGTTTACTTTTCTCACAGACCCAGTGAACCTGGCAAGCCTATTGTAATCAGAAATTACAATTTAGTGCTGGAGCAAAATGGAATGGTTAAATGTAGACACACCTAGGCAGCAGGCAGCCCTTCTAGCAGTCTGTTCTATTGTGTTTTTCTTCATGATTTCTAATCCAATTGCACATTGAAGAAACTTAAACATTTTTAAAACTGAAAAAACTCAAGAGAGAAATGTTTTTCTTTTATGGGGCCTTGATATCTCCAAAAGAAAAGCAAAATTCTCTTGCCGAAGGAAAATGTTTTTGTCATATTTTAGTTTTATCGTTATATGTGGGTGGGAGGATGGAAGGAACCCAACATGTTTCTTGCTGTCGTATTTCCTTTTTTATACCTTTGTTTTAAATGCTGTCATTGAGTTCAGGGGCCAGGAGAGGGAGACATTAATGTGGAGATCATAACATGGATCTTTTTGAGGGGTTTCTTTTGTTCTTGGTTCAGTTTCTACCAGGCTAGGCTGGGGAGTATTGCTGAGGAGGCCACAGGATTGAGGGTTGTAAAAGTCAAGAATCTTTGTTTTCAGTGATAATCTTATAACAAATGGGAGCCAGGTGTGCAATATTTGAGTTGGCTGCCTTTCAGGGTTTTTATTTATTTTTCTTTAGGTATGCAACAACTAGGCAGACTAAAGTGAAAATGCAATCTCATAGTGCCTATTTTGGGTAGTGTTTGAAATTGTTGAGTAATTACAACAAATTATAAGGAAAATATGAATAAAAATGCAAGCCCTTGGGATAACACATGAACTTTGGAATCCTCCCAAACACAATAAGTCTTTCTTCCATAACTATTCAGATCACATGATGTCACCCTTTTTGTTAGTCTGAGGCCACCCATCTGGTTTAAACTCTTTCAGACGTGCATTGTAATAGGTCATTGACAGTATTCATGGGTTACAGAGTCAAAGAGGTAGAATAGACCTGGAATTGATCTGATCAACCTCTTCTGACTACTCAAAGTGTTGGCCCAGCTCAGTGGTAAAACTGAAATTAATGATTGGTTCTTCCACTTCCAAGCTCAGTCAGCACTTCTCTCCTTATAACACTCTTGCTTCCATTTCATAATGTGAGGATCAGTAGGTGATGGAAAAATGCATAAATAAGCACAGTTGAATCCATACTTACGTCAACTCCCAACACTTTCCATTTCTCAAAATATCAGAGTTTGTAAAGGACTTGTTTGTCTGCCGAGCATCGATTTCCCCATCTTTTGATTTCTGCACCCTGATTTCTCTTAGACAAAAGCCCCACCCACGTATTTCACACAGAGCTGACCACATTCACAATTTCATCAGTGTCAGGCCAGTCCAAGAATAATGTTGTATCGTCTGGGCCACTATGATTGGGTCATGCCACTGTCCCTGAAGCAAACCAATAGAAGATAACTGCAGGACTTTTGCAGCTACATCCTTAATGCAGGGGCTGTCTTGGTGCTATCGTTGCTGACAGGACAGAGTAGAGCTATTGCTGCTGGAAAGCATCACGTGAGCAAAAGAGAAAGCATCTGAAAATGGGAGATATACAGTGAAAGATAGCATTTAAAAGTACGTGGAAATGAATAGGATAGGAGCACTGTGTTTCAAGAGGTGCCAAATTATGTAAGAGTTCAAAGAAGTATTAGTGTTGTGTAGATTCTATAATTTATGACACATTTTTCTGGACTCCTGCAGTACTCAAATTTATATTCCTTACATGTTAGATTGGCCCCCTCAATCCATAATTTTTAAAAAATAAGTTAGGGAATAAAGATATAAGTGCCTTTGGATTGACTTTCATTATTTTTTTTTCTTCTATCCCCATTAAATTCTTAATGTTAACATATTTTTAAAGAGTTATTCTAACAAGAGTTATCCTAAGATGCCACAGAAGGGGGTATTTGAGAACAAGAATAAGGGAATGGGAGAAATGGGAACAAAATTATATTTGGATATTTTTAACATTCCAACTTTGTATTATGCTTAGAGATGATGATGATGAATAGGAATCCAATATGGAGTTAATCATGTCTTATTAGAAATATGTGTATTTACCGGGACATAAAGCATTCCTATATTTCTGGAGAAAAATAATTTTGAGTTGTGTGTAAAAGTAGTCAGACACATTCAAGTAGATCTTCTTGTCCTCTTCTTTTTAGCAAATATCCATTCTTTACACACTTGAACTATGTTCCCTTTTTGTTTTCCTGTTATTGACACAGTGTGGACTCAGACTATAAAGGAGATAATTTAAGGGCAACTTTATACCTGAAAAGTTGGACTCATTGGTTTCCCCTTACAGAAGACTCCCTGGGGAACATAATACAGGGAATCATGGGCAATTTACTACTAGTTGTGATATGTATCTGTCTGATGTAAAAAATCAATGGTTTCTCTTTTTTTAAAAAAGGGCCTCCCTGGGGATGGGAGAGTAGAAGGTCAGAACAGCTTCTTAGTTTGCATGCCTGACTGTTTGTTCTCCAATAGCAAACAGCTCTTCAAGTAATGACACTTCTGCCTCTGGTGTAGTGGATGCAGCCCTGCGTGCTCTGCCACATCTACCACTGTGCTGCGATTAGATAGACGTTCTTACTTGGAAAAGAAATGAAGGATTTTCAAGATGAAATGGTACCCTATTCACCTGCCACTCTCTCACTCAAAGTTTCTGTGCTTGATGCCCCTCCACTCACCACTCCACCCCTACTTTAGAAAGAGAAGATCTTTGTCGCATTTGTACACAATGCTTAGGTCACTGATTTGTCTTCTTCCTATGCCATTTCCTTGTACCAAGAATTTAGGAAACATAGCAGAGTAGCACAGTACTACATTGGTGACCTATATAGTATACTGGGCCAATAGCTTAAGATAGTGGCAAAATCTGATTAGGATATTTGTAAACATTATCTTTGAAGGTGCTGACATGTTTGTGTATGTGCGTGTGTGTGTGTGCATATGTATGTGCGTATGTTTAGAGAGAGGGAAAGAGAGGAACACACGTATCAACATATGTTAAATCAAAATGAATTTGGGTTTTAGAACGGGATTTTTACAAGTATTTTGTTAACCCCTTAAGTAAAATTATGGACAACGCAAAATGTTACAGAGACAGTGCTGGGATACTTAAGACAGGCTACAGTGTGGGACTTTTGCCAAAACATATTGCTTTCTTATTAGAAATCAGAATCCTAGGGGTTTCTTTAAATTCTTTCCATTTATAAACTATATGGCTTTCATTGTAAAAATGCATCATGCCTAGTCTCTACAATCTTTATGATTTTATTTGAGAAATGTGATAGGAATGTGTGGTAGTAGGATCTATATATACATTTCCTATCTTATTGTTAACATTCAGATTCCTAAATTGCATGAAATTTCAAATATTAAGAAATTAGGGGAAAAAAAGAAAATCTGAAATTCTTGTGAAAGTATTCTGTGAAATTTAGTACAATATTTACTAGTATTGACTACAGCTCCTCAATTTTGTACTCATTTAACAAACTGTGGCCTCCAGTTTCAATGATTTAATAAAAATTCCCACATATGATGGTGGTGAATATTGTACTATGCTATTCAGTTGTTGCATGCAAAAGCCAACACACCATAATTATGTTAAGTAACATGTATTGTACCAAATATTATGAAGAGATTTAAATGATATGGGAAATCTGATATAGAGAAACTATTACGCTGCACTACAATGTAAAATCATTAAACTTTGAGAATAGTGAACAATTTTCCTATTTTTATAGGTAGACATAAGACAAAACTCTAAGGGAAAATTAGTAAGTATTCTGGCATCATAAATATTTAATTTAATTTTTCTAATATAGCTTTATAAAAATTACCGTTAGGAATTGACTTTATTCAAAAGTGCCCAGGGCTTTGGGAAGAGAGGAAGGTTGAATAAATGAAGCACAGGAAGTTTTTTTAGGGCAGCGAAACCATTATGTACAGTATTATACAGTATTTTGTATAATACTGTAAAGGTAAATACATGACACTAAGCATTTGCCAAAACCCATAAAACTTGACAGCACAAAAAGTGAACTTTAGTGTATACAAATTAAAAAGTAATAATTTAGGAGATTGAGGGATTCCAGGATGAAATACATGCAGACTCTGACAAAAGAACCTAACCATATTATAAATGTATGAAATAACCTCACTGAAGATGGTGGGGTAAGATGCTGACCTAAGTAACTTTGGAGATGAGGGAAGATTGTAATACTAAAGGCAAAAGAAAGCATACCTAAGCACTGAGCTCTAGTCGATTGTGCTTTCTGTGAGAGTATGAATGAATAATTCTAATGCTATTATACGTGTATACTGGATTTGAACAATTAAATAACTTGATGCCAGATGTTGAGGGACAGGCTTCTTACTATTGGAGTAGGAGATTATAGATAAGCCAGGGGAGGAGGCTAGAATGTTCCACGTAGTGATGGATTAGAGTTGAATATACTAGTATGGACTCATCAGAATGCTCTCTGGTTTACATACACATAAATATATGTATATATAGAGAGATGGATAATATAGAAATGTTAATAGATACATATAAGCAGGTTCATATACTCACATGTATTCCCTTGCTCTATCAGCTGAGAGAGCCTAGAAGCAGTGAAACTCTAGTAGCAACAAGCACTTGTAGCACCCAGAGCTTGGTTTCTATCATTATTCTCCAATAAAAGAAACAGTCCTCCTTGGAGAATAAGTAATTCTAAACTGGAACAGTATAAGCAACAAAATAGATACAATAGTATTGGATTATAACTGAAGGAATAAAATAACTATTCATAATTCCAAAATAATATAAATTATTGAATAAATAAATGAAGGAAAATAGATGAATCTCCCATGCAAAAGTATTCCAAATAATTTATATAGTCTACTCCCAAGGAGGTAGAGCATAACTCCCTGCTCCTTAAGACTGTGCTGTAGAGAATGACTTCCTTCCACGGAGTAGAGCATGGAAAGTGGGGAAAGAGTAACTTTACAGTGAAGAAACCTGACAAACACTACCTCCGTCAGGTAGGTGATCAAGGTCAACATCAATGGTGATGTCACATTGATAGGATATACCCTTGATATGATGTGAGGAGAATGGCACTTCCCTTCTGTGATGTTTCTCCCAAAATCATATAATTCTAATCTAATCATGAGAAAAACATCTGACAAATCCCAACTGAGAGACATTCTGCAAAATACCTTACCGGTACTCCTCACAACTGTCAAGGTCATCAAAAGCAAGGAAAGTGTGAGAAGTTGTCACAACCCAGAGGGACCTAAAGAGCCATGATGACTAAAAGGAATATGGTATCCTGGAAAGGATCTTGAAACAGAGAAAGGACTTTAGGTAAAAACTAAGGAAATCTGAATAAAGTATAGACTTTACTTAATAATAATGCATCAATATTGGCTCAATAACTGTGGTAACCATATTGGTTACCATACTACTATAAAACACTAATAATTGGGGAAATTGGGTGTAAATATATGGGAACTCGTACTATCTTCACAACTTTCCTGTAAATCAAACACCAATCTAAAATTTAAAAGTCATTTAAGAATTGACTTTAGTTTAATATGCAAAGAATGATAAACTCTTCATGTTTTTGAAGGCTTTCTATCCACATCACCTATGAAATCACACTCTTTTACTCTCCAACCCTTGTCTTCAGTCTAAACAGAACCCTCCATAACCTGGTGCTTGCCTCACTCCCTGCCATCTCTACTATTTATCCACATTGTTCTTATCTCTAGGAATGCCCTGTGCTTTCTTCTTTGACCGCCTAACCCTCCTTCAAAGAACATTTCAAATCCTACTTCTAAGTGACTTTCTGTACTTCTTTTGAATATTCTTATTCAAGAATGGGTGGAGGACTTTAATCCTTACCCCAAAATTTAGCGAGGAAATATTTAAGATCTTACTCACATTGCTCATTATGTTTTTGCAGAAGTCTCAACTCTCCAAAATGTGAACACGCATTGTGCTGTTTACTTCTCCCATATTCTCCATTGCAAGTAAATCAAGGTATTTTTTGCTAAATAGATACTATTTTATTGATTTTATAATGTGAATGGGCAAATATGCATCAGAAAGTGAATACATTTTTCCACTAAGCTATTTTGTTTGAAGATAAAGGCAGATTTTTAATGATAAATATTTTTAAATTACAATATTGAAGCAGAAAAAAAGTAGATGAAAATTGAAAATAAAAGTAAAAAATATAGGAAGAAATATTTAGGTAAAGCAGGACTAAGAAGGCCAAAGAGAGATGATGGTAAATTTTATGAAAAAAATTAGTCATGTACTTGTTCTTTTATAAATGAGTAATAATTAGTAATATTTACAGAAAAAAGTACATATTTTCACCCATTTATATTTTTGCAAAATATGTGTTCTCCACTTGTTTTAATAGAAGGGTTAAATTTTTAAGACAAGTTACTTTTCCTGCATTGCCTTATACTTATTAAGTAGAACATATTTTAGATAAAGGAATTTTTAAAAGAATCAAACTTGGATCATGTGGCAAGAGGACACATTGTTCCCAATATCTGTTATGAATTTCTTCCACGTAATAAATATAACAGCTGGGCACATGGATACTCAATTACTTTCTCAGTGTTCATGAGATCTTCTTGTGACCATGCGATTACATTCTGGCCAGTGAGTTATAAGTTGATTTTATGGCAGCTTCCAGGAATCTTCCTCAAAAAAAGACAGCTGGCACATTTTCTTTGTCGCCTTTTGTTATTCTTTTTAATTACTCAAATATTGTCTGAAGGATTTTTTTTTCTTCTCGTCAGGAATCACATAAAATTCCTTATTTTTTTAGTTTTGCCCACAGTCTAAATTGTCAGCTGCTATTTCAGATCATTAAACAACAGATAAATTCATTCTGATCAAAATTGAAAGAAGACAAATACCAACTAAAGAATTTGTTTGAAACCTAACCCATAAAGGAAAATACAAAAGTAGCAATCTTTTAACTTTAGGAATTCTGTCTTAGTTGCACTGAAAAACCTGAGAAATATTGAAAATAATGTGTGTGAGGATCTAGCTGTGGAAAATAGTATATAAATTGATAGGTGTACAGCAGCAATTTAATGTTTTCGTTAAAAAATCTATTATTAAATTGAATCCACTATAGACACATGGTTTACATCGTGTTCGGTATTTTTGCCATAAGCATCTTTGCCACAAGCATTTTTGCCACATAACTAATTGGCTATAAAGCAATTTTATGGTAAAAGATAAAATAGCTGAGGCCGGCCTGGTGGCATAGTGGTTAAGTTCGTGTGCTCTGCTTTGGCGGCCCAGGGTTCGGATCCCAGGCAGACATACACACCGCTCATCAATCCATGCTGTGGCAGCATCCCATAAACAAAATAGAGGAAGATTGGCAACAGATGTTCGCTCAGGGCCAATCTTCCTCACCAAAAAAAAAAAAAAAGGTAAAATAACTGGTTGACAGTTTGGTTTCAACTGGTTGACAGTTTGAGTTCATTTCTCCACTGATGCAGTACTCCCATTTTTATATTATATAAATCTTAGCTCCACATTTGCCGTAGAATTTTGGAACGTCTGTCAACAGATATGTGACAACATGTCCAGAACACCAATATAGAAGGCTTCTCACAAAGCAATACGAAGCTCAGTTATAAATATGCATCCTAGTATTTGGAAACTGATACCTCTCCTAATGAAGGAAGAAATTTCAGTGAAAAAGAAAAAGTGCGATGGATGCTGAACAAGGAGACGAATCAACATGTATTCGTCTCCTACATGCAAAAAAAAACAGGTATAATATCATGATCGAAAGACTTCAAACACAGTGCTTAGGTACAACTCACAAAATTAAATCAGTTATTTGAGCAGTATTGTCATGACCCTACACACATTTAAAATGCATTCAAACATTTTTTATTTTGCAATGAAGTCTTTTTAGTTTTTTTATTCATTTTCATGTTTCATTATGTTCCTTTTAATGTCCCTCCTTTATTTTTGTTATTTTATCTTTTATGGTCAAATTGCCTTATGGCCAAGAAGTTATGAGGCAAAATGTTTGTGGCAAAAATACTTGTGACAAAGACCGTATACAGCAAAGATGCTTATGGCAAAAATACCTAGAACCAGTTTAAAAGACTCAGCTAATATCTGGTAGCCCATCAACACCTAGAACTAAATAATACACATTTTAAAAAGGAAGTGGGGGAAATATAATGTTAGGTAGTTTTCTCAATTTTTACAACAACTTGGATATGAATTTTTATCTCTACAAAAAAAAGATATTAAAGGTCTTGGGAAGTTTAAAAACTTCTCTGAAGTCAGACAATTTGTAAATGGCGGAGCTTGGGTTTGGACATAGGTCTGTTTCTGAGTTCTTACATTATGTTAGCCTGCTCCTAGTGAAGAAGACCTTGTTGTCTTCATTGGTGTTTTTGTTATTGTCTGAACCTATGCATACCTGGAGGAAAAGTTCCTTAGGGAAGAAAAAAAGGAAAAGGCCAAAGTTGTTCATATTCAGTGGATACATCAAAGAAAGTCTAGGAAACTTCACATCACTTATTTTGAAAAGACACAGATTATTACTCAACTAATATAAAAATAACAGGGAGAAAACATTCACCAGGCTGTGGAAAAAATAGCATTTCCTTTCTTCTCATATTCAGCTTCTCAGTTATTCTCAATCCGAGTCTCTTTTTCATAAAGCATTAGATTTCTTTTTATTGTCTGAAACACACTGATATGAATCTCAAGAAAGTTGTTAAATCAGATTACGAATATCTGGACACTAGGCCCATAAAGTTTGGAAAAGAAAGAAATGCAAGATCTTGATTTAGTTAAGTTCTTATTTTTGTGATGATTCTTCAACTAAGTGCATGAATAAATTTAGTAAAATGTGTTTCATAGATCAGGAACATCAAACTTTTCAAAGTTACTTTACTTCTTGGCAAATTGTTGTTTCTTTAAAGTATTTCAAACACCTAATAAAAGAGGCTCCTTCTCCATTAGTACATTCATAGACAACAATATTTGGAAAGATTAAGTGAAATGAATTAGAAACACATGGATTACATTACTTTTAAAATAAACATGAGTTTAAAAATTATTGGGAAAATGTCTAGCAAAATGGGCTATTCTAAGACCAAAACATTTAAAAAATGAATTAATACATTTCAGAAACTCTAAGGAGAAAAAAGAAATAGAAAACTGCTTTGTAATTAAAGCAGAATGAAAGGTATGTTAATTTAAATAATTTTAATTTTGTTTTATTTCAGCATTCTCTCTAGTTTGGCTCAGATAACAATATTTTATGTAAATTAATAATGTCACATATAAGTAATTGCCCTATTTTCTATGTACAGAAAGGAGCAATAAACAACGTCCTCTTGACAAATCTTATAAGATCCTTCATGATCTGGCTCTTGTCATCTTCTCTCTTGCAGTGGAGCAAGAGAGAAAAGCAGAATATAGTTGGATCACACAACTTGAAGAGATCTCAGCTTTTGAAAGCAGTGACTGTGTTAGTGTCCTGTACAGTACTTGGCACTTAGTAGGCACCTAAAACATGTTTGTTAAATAAACACATTAATTGAGATCACTCAAGAGTCATAAATATGGAATTTTAAATGGGATAAGGGAATTGAAGACCAGTGAAATTAAATGATTTACCTATAAGATCATGTGCAATCAGGATGTGAAGCCATGATCTCCTGACTCCCTAACTCTCATCTATATCCATCTCAATCTCTAAAGAAAGCTTTTTCAGAACTATAGATTTAAATCCATACTAATAGTCATGCAACCCAAATAGCATCAGTGAGAACTGAAGGACTATAGGAATATGGAAATTAAAGGGTAATGTACAAAAATGCCTTAGTCCTTATCCATTCATCCATTCACTGGAGACAAAAATGCAGAAGAGCAGACAGATGGGGGTGGTTTGGGGGAAGTGAGATGAGAAGATGTTCAAATGCTAAGAATTCCAAGGAAGCCACACAATCTCATTCATTAGATGAGTCATCTCAGTTGTTTTCAAAACATCACTAGAATTTTCCAAATATAGATTTGCCTTTGAGTTTTACGATATTTTCAAATCGGATCATTTCATTGTTGATTTTTATTGTGGATGACCTCACATAGCAAAGCAATGCAAAACTTTCAGGATGAGACATAATTCAGATTTTATCTGTGCCTCAATCTTTTCTCAGATGAGCATCTTTAAGAAAAAATGATTTACAACTGAGCTTTTTAAAGGTACAATATAAGGAAAGTGCCATTTATTCTTTGGCAACAAATTAATACAGTCTTAGGAATATCAAATTTGTTTAAAATTATTCAAAATTTGATTCCATTATTTAAGAACAATACTATAGTAAATGTAACTGTGATCTTTTTCCAAAAGACATGTAAATTTTTTTTTAAGTTGAGAGATTTTCACCATTTCATCCTATTGAAATCTGTCCAAGGAAACAGAAAATATGTCATGATCTGTCTGTTTATTGACTTAGAAAATTCTGATGTTTAATACAATTTTATCCATGAATAATAAAAGTGGTTGGTGAATAACTTATCTATGAATAATTTTATTTTCAACTTATCTTTTATTTTTTTCCGTTAGATCACAATGGAAAGTGACTAATATGAATGTGGGCAATTAATATCTCTGAGATAAAGGGTAGAGTTTCCCATTTAAGAGGTGTTTGAAACTTCTAGTGCTATACACCTTCCTAGTTATCTTTCAAGAGTCAATGCTCTGTCATCTTTTTTGCAAAATGTTATCCCCTTCCCCACTACACAGGTAAAGTGATCTACTCTCTCCTATGTACTCCCAGGACACTCTTTTCATAATTATATAATCACACTTACCCACAATACATTGTGGTCTGATTATCTAGTTCTATGACTATTTCCTTGAATAAAAAATCAATTCTGAAAAGAAAAGCACTGAGACTTATTCATATTTGTATCCCTAACATTTGGTGCCTAATAGTAATAATTTGGTTTATATAATAAGAGTTTGGTGAATGAAATGGAGGTTAAGTCTATAAATTAGTATCAGAATTCTGGGAATATTAAGTATAAAGAAATTATAAAGCTATAAATAAAAGATAAGATCTGTAACAGTAAGCTGTGGGAGCCATATCACAGAGTATGGCAGCAAAGGCAGAGTAAAGAAAAAAATCATGATGATTAAACAAGACTGAGACATGTGAGAGGTCCACTGATGTCACTGAGATCAGAACAGTTGAAAAATTAGACAACTTCAATAAGAACAATGCATGTCCTATTCACAGAAACATAAGGTGGCTGGAATACAATGTGTATGCGAGGGCATGTTGCAACGAGAGAGTGGTGGGAGATGTGTCTAAATGGTAGATTAGAGCTCTAAATGCATTGATTGGTGCATTGGGGTTTATTCTGGAGGCAAGGGGAAGCTGTAGAAAGTTATCTAAGTAGACATGCAAAAAAAAAGTTTGTGTTTTTGAAAGAAAATTCTAATTTTATTGGAGATGGAAAACAGAGAGAAGAACACAAAACTAGAGACCTGATAGGAGACTATTACAACAGCCTAGCGGAGTCTATATGAAAATAAACTAGAATAGTTTAGATGAGCAAGTGTACCAAGGCAATGACACTGGGGAAGAGTAAGAAGAGACAGTTCCCTATTGTGATTATGCGGAGTTTAATCCAGAATGCAAAAATAATTCGAGATTAGGAAATCTGTTAAAATAATTAATTATATTAGTGTATAAAGCACTTGCTGTTCCCTTTGCTTAGAACACACTCCCCTCCCCACATATTTTGAAGGCTCATCCTCACCCCAGCCATTCAAGTGTCTGTTTATTTGTCCCCTCCGTAGAGAAGCTTTAATGGATCACCCTTTCTAAATGAGCTCTTAGCTTCTTTCTAGAACCCGTTACCCTGTTTACTTTTCTACCTAACAGTAATCATTACCTAACTCTACATTATTTATCTTTGTATGCCTTGTTCATTATCTGTGTGCTCTAGTGAAATGCTAGATGTGTGGAGCAGGGACTTTGACTATTTTAATCATTCCTGTATCCCCAGCACATAGAACAAAACCTGGCACAGAGTAAGTGCTCAAAAACTAGTTTTGAGTTACTGATATGATTACATTCATATGTTAAAAATACAGCTGACATAATTTCAACATCTATTTTTAAAATAGAAATAGATGAATATTTTCTTTATACGTCATCATTCCAAAGTCAGCCTCACGCTTCACAAAGAGACACCAGAAGTATTTCTGTTAAAATTAAAAACAGGAACAAGATAAGAATGTTCTTTGCTCCTACTCTCATTTTTCCTTTTCTGGAACAACTAGCCAATATAACTAGACAAAGGAAAAGAGGTATAAACATTGAAAAGAATAATTTATGTGGAAAATCCAAGAATAAAAATGGAATATTATTACACCTAATAAAAAACTTAAGATTTCTGGGTATAAAATTAATAGTCAGAAAGCAATATCTTCCTTATGTACAAATAACTACTTAAAAGACAAAATGGAATTAAAGACCACATTTTTAAATATGAAAAAGAATACCTCTGAAAGAACCTAATTAAAATATTTAAAATCTACTTGAAAAATATTTTAACTGCTATAAGGACATGAAGATAATAAAAACAAATGCAAAGGCATCTCCAGTTCTTAGGAAGATGTATCTTAAAGATGAGTTATTTCTAAGTTAGCCTACAAATTTAAAAATACCAAATATAATTTTTTTTAATGAGGGGAAAAAAAGGGTAGAAAGTACCTAAATTGGGAAGGGTTCATGGTAGAGACAAGCCCTACCAGATATTTACATATGTATATAGTTTTTTCCCTCCTTATAATACTTACTCACAGGTAGTGGTATCATGATTTCAAATTCTGTATAATGCTGATGACTTATGTATATCTACAGCCTGGAATTCTCACTGAACTCCAGACTTGTATACCTAATTTTCCATTCAATATACACTTTGCTATCTAACAGGTATATCAACCTTAAATGTCCCAGGAGAAACTCTTAACATTATCTACCACCCAAATCGAATCTCTCTATTGTCTTCCCCATATGAAATAATGGCAAAAATATCTTTGCAGGTTTTTGACCACAAACCTTAGAGTCCTCATTCATACCATACTCTCTCTTTCATATCCAATCTATCATCAAATAATATAGACTCTGTTATAGACATATATAGAGAGATATCTGTTGTGAATATATATTGAGAATTTGATGACCTCATACCATCCCCCCTACTTGCTAAAGTCACTAGCATGTGTTTCTTAAATTATTGTAATTGCTCCCTGCCTTCTCTCTATGATTTCACCTTTGTGTCTCTCCCCCAATCCACTTGTCCTAATCATTTATACTTAATACAGCAGTCCAGTGATCTTTGCTTTGCAGTTGGAAAACTTCAGGTAAAATTGATACCTGAAGTAAACTGGGAGGCAGACCACATTCCTTTGGAAATTGTAGCTTTAAGGGAAAGAGTTGGAAAACAGTGTGTGTTGGCTATTATTGCCTGAAATTGGCAAAGCACAAGAGAAAGTTGAGCTCAATAAAGAATTGGCTGGTTTTCCAATATGAAAGGGAATAGACACAATCTGTGGCCTTGTGGACTTCAACAAACTAGCTGCTTCTAGAGTCTAAATGACAGATGACAAATTCAAAAGTGGCACAGCCCCACAAAATTTTTCAGTTGAATAAAATGACACAGGGAAAATATCAGATTAAGAGTTATGATGCCACACTGAACTTCTCAGTTAAATAAAGGGACCAAGTGCAAAAATCAGATTGTGAGTTGTGACCTTCCCACTATTGTTCCAGATAGCCTATGGCAGCCACTATCAAGCTGAGAGAGAAAGGATGGGGCAAGAGGGGGATATGGTTAGTAAAATTTGTATCTTAAGAGAAAATTGATAAAATTTCTATTACACTGTTGAAGAAATATTGTGCCAAAGAAACAAGTTCTGATTTTTAAAAAGTCTTTGACTTTTTGAGACTTAAAACAATGCCAGCTCTCAGCTTCTATGAAAAAGAGGGAGGCTTTGAATTCTGCGCAACCACCGTGGAAGCCAGACTCCCAACACCACATCTAAGGAAGCCAAGGAGATGTCTCCAAAATGACAGAAACTAGAGCTGTGGAAAAGAATGTGCAAAGGCAGTTCTCAGAGAGCAGAATGAGGGCCTTCAAAATGTTGGCCCAGTGGGGACTTTGAATTACTCACTGTCTTCAAGACCCCTTATGTTCAGAAGTATCTAACGTGGTGATCTGATCCCTGTTCCCCCACTGTATATTGGGTGTGGTGACATATCTTTTTTTTTAACATCAAAAGCTGTCACATAAAAGAGATATCTTGGACTTTGAACTGAATGCAGTGACTGGGTAACATGTTGGGCAGTTTGTTTTAAGTGAGTATACTATTGTGAAGGGAAAGAGAAATGTATATTTGGCGATCAGAAGGGCAGATGGTAGGATAGACTGGCTAAATGCTCGCCATTCCCATTTACTCTTTCTGAGTTTAAAGAAAGGCTATGTTTCCCATCCTCTCTTGCAGTTTGTGACGTCATGTGTTCCCTTTTGCAGGAAACATGCTCCTTATAAGAATTGAAAACAAGAGTTGAAAATCTCCTGAGTGGCAGCTAATATAATATGATAGGATACTCAAGGTCAATCTATAGACAAAATATTGTATCTAATAAGATAACCAACCCAGTATCTAAATTGAAAAATTAAAATTCAAAAATCAGCAACATTTTATCCACTGATTAAAGTCAACTAAAAAATGTCACAGAGAAAAGATACTGTTTACAATGGCAGCAGAAACCATGAAGATGTTAGGATTAAATCTAATAAAAATCTGTGAGACCTTTATGGAGAAAATTACAAAATATAATAGAGTGATATAAGACAAAATTTCAAATAAATTAAAACATACAATACCTTCATATGCTGAAAGATAATATTATTAAGAAATCAATAAATTATGGTGATCTATAAATTAAATGCAGTTACATTGACGACAGAGTTTTTAACGAAACCTGACAAATTTCAGAAAACTTCACAGAAGAACAAAGGACCAAGAATAATCAAGAACGTTATGTAGGAGAATGAAGTGGGAAAGGTTAACCAGTGAGATATCAGGATTATTGTAAAACATTAATAGTTAGATATTGTAATATTTTCAGAGAAAGAGGCAAATATAAGAGATTTGAGAGTTCAGAAATATAAAACAATATATAGAAATAATGTCAGACAGAGATGGTATCAAACAAAATCTATTACTATTAGTGGACTATTTAATAATTGGTGCTGAAAAAATTGATTACCCACACAGAAAAATAAAATTTAATCAATGCCTATGTCATAAAACAGATGGTTAGTGTATTAAATAATGTGATATTATGATTCATAATAAGAACTTACATACTTTGGTCTTAGTCCACAGTTCTTGGCACACAGCTCCTAAAATCCTTCTAATTTCCTAAGTGATAAGAGCCATGGGAACATCTTTTGTTATAATATTTCGTCTTTTGTCCTTAATTCCTGAAATAGCTCCATAGCAATAAAGGTGAAAGGAATGTCTTTTGATTCATAGAGAAGCCCCTTTCAATCATACCTGAGTTTATGTTAATGAGTTGATTTTTTTAAAGGCCCTGGATAACTACAGGATGGGGGCTGGTTGCCAGGGGAACAAATGATATGATTAGAGGGTTGGAACTTTCAGCTCCCCCTGTCTTCCGCCCCAACTCTGGATGGGAGAGGGGCTGAAGATTGAGCTAATCACCAATGGTCAATGACTTAACCAATTATGGCTACATAATGAAGTCTCCACAAACATCCGTAAAGTACAGGGTTCAAAGAGCTTCCAGGTTGGTGAACACCTGGCAGTATCAGAGAGGGCACGGAAGTTCTGTATCCCTTCCTCCATACATTGCCAGGTGCATCTCTTCCATCTGGCTGTTCCTAAATTGTATCCTTTTATAAGAAACCAGTAATCTAGTGAGTAAACTGTTTTCCTGAGTTCTGTGAGCTACTCTAGCAAATTATGGTACCGTAGGAGGGGGTTGTGGTAACTTCCACTTTATAGTTGGTCAGTGAAAAGCACAGGTAACAACCTGGACTTGCAATTGGCATCTGAAATGGGGGAGGAAGGCTTGTCGGACTGATCTCTTAGCCTTTGGGATCTGATGCTAACTCCCCATAGATAGCGTCAGAATTGAATTGAACTGTAGGACACCCCCCTGGTGTTGCAAAATTGCTTTGTTGGGAGAAAAAGCTACACATTTGGTGTCAGAAGAGAAGTGTCAAAAGTGTTGCTAGAGTATAGCACAGTAGAGAAAGAGAAGTATTTTTTCCTTTCAAAGAAATAAATGTATAAAGCTAAAATTTACAAATTATAAAGGGAAATGTAAGAAAATAAGGCCTTTGAATAAGAAAGAATTTCTTAGAAGAGACAGAAAAAAACATAGAAATAGTAAAGTGATAATTCATAAAAATGACCACATTGAAATTAAAACATTCAAATATTCAAAGAAGAAATAGTTATTCTATCTAAATGGTTTCGAAATGTGAAAATATTTAAAAAGCTTACCAGTTCATTCTTGAAGATAACATTTGTCTGACATCAAACAAAAGTATCACTAAAAATTAATCTAGACATTAATTTCACTTGTGACTATAACATAAAATACCAAGTAAAATGCTAACAAACTTGAAATAATAGTATATAAAAAGAGAGAGACAACTTGGCTAATTCTCATTTGATCCCAAGAATGCAAGGATCTTCCAGCATCAATATATAAATATTGATGTAACTTATTGCATTTATGAAATAAGACCTATGAAATACCAGAAAATAAAACAATTAAGAACCATGCGAGGAGCTTCTACTTCTTCTGGCAATGTCAAAATAACTGGAACTAAACTCACTCTGGTGTGGTAAAAAAATATAAAATTGGAGAAAAAATGTATGAGGCAACTGTTTTCAAATATTAGATAGCAGGCAGTGCAGACTGCAGTTCTTGAGAAAAGGGAAACTCACAAGACAAGCTCCATGATTGTTCTGGATCTCTACAGGAAGCTAGAGATCAAGCAGAGATCAGAGTATGTGACGGCTTACATGAGGTTACTACAGCTCAGCTGCTCCAAGGCAAATAAAGATAATAGAAGTCAAGCAGTACTGAGGGACATTAGAGTTCCAGCCCTAGCCAGAAAGGAGAAACCATCTGAGTCTCAAGAATGGCCCTAAATTAGGAATAAGGTCCACATTTATAGTGATGTCTACACTAGACTGGCCCTAACAAAGCCAAAATTCAAGCCTCAACAAAATCGTTAAGAGAGAGAGAATTTGGAAGTAAAATTCCACCTAGAGGGAATAGCTTGGAAAAAATATTGGTCTTTCTATATATCCACACTAACTTGTATATCTGTTCAAGATGTCAATCAGAAACAAACACACATAACACCAAAACAACATTCTTCAGGAGAATTATCCAATGTATCATTCAAAAGGTTCACTATACAATCAAAATTTATTAGACATCCAAGTAAACAGAAGAATGTAAACTCTAGTTTAAAAAAATTTTTAAAAACTGACCCCAAGATAGTTCAGATGGATTTCACAGGTAATAACTTTAAAGCAGCTATTTATATATATATGTGTGTGTGTGTACATGTATATGTATCTATGTATACATATATATACACACACACATATATAAATGTGTATATACATATACATACATACATATGTACATATATATGTACGTATGTGTATGTGCATATGTATGTAGACTTAAAGAAAAATATGGTATTAATGAATGAACAGACAGGGAATCTCAGGTAAGAAATGAAAATTATAAAAAAATCAGAAATACTAGAAATAAAGAGTACAATAACTGAAGTAAAATAAAAACACTCACATGATTGTCTTAACAGCAGATTAGAAATGAAAAAAAAAAAAAAGAAAAACCAGAGAGGGGGGCAGTGAACTCAAAGGCAGATCCATATGAATATGAAATTTTGATGATAGGGGCTTTTTATAGCATAATTTAATATGTAAGACTGGTTCCCTCTCATAGCTTATTGTTTAGTGTTTTCCTAGACATTCTGGCAGGTGTATTTTCCATATGAATTTTAATGTCACATTGACTAGCTGCAAAAAAAAATTGATATTTATAGTAAGATTGCATTAGGATTATTTGTACACTTACAACTAATGCAATGCTATATTTCAATTACATCTTAATAATAGAAAAAAGCTTATAAAGAACTTTAATAATATATACATATAATAGATTTCCCAAGATGGCTCTTTGGAACTGCATTTCCTGAAATTTTGCATACTTAAAAATGTTTGTCTATAGCCTTGATAATTGAAGGACAGCTTGAATGGATATAAAATTCCTTACTGGACACTCTTTCCTGGAGTTTCTTTCCTTCTCTCTCTGCTCCTTTCCTCCCTCCTTCTTTTTCAACCCTCCTTTATCATTGTCCTGATTGGTATGTTACTTTTGTATGTTGTAGGATGATGCTAGTCTAATTCTTTGATCTTTGTATATTATTTGCTTTTTTGTTTGAAGGCCCTGAGGACTTTCTCCATTAGATTTACTAGAATATATCCCAGAGTTGACAAATGTTATGACAGTTTTCTGAGATACTATGTGGGCTTTTTGAATATGTAAAGTCAGATCTTTAATTTCTTGAAAGTTTTCTTGGATTATAAAAACTACCTCAGTCTGTGATACTATTCGGAGAAAATAGGATCCTGGCCAAAAATTAAAAAGGAAAATCTGGAGAACTATACGTCCATGGGAGGCTTTGAAAAGCTCTGAGACATTCTTCAGGATCTCGAAGGTTGCATATATGTGCAGTTTTGTACGCATACACAGGAAACATCGAAGAGGACCCCAATCTCTCCTGTGGCTGGTCTTGAGCCAAGTAAAAAGTGAAAGCTAGACAGATTTGTAAGCTGCCTGAGCATTAAGGCATACCTCACCACAAACACAGACCCTTTTGAAAAAGAATAAGATTTATTAGCTCTAGCTACTAAAGGGAATGTCTGAACAATCTTTGGATGACCATTAAGATAACCTAGAAGAAAAAGAACTGGGAAGGTAGGAATCTAATTTTCAGAATTGCCACATTATCTAAAACATCAAGATTTAAACAATAATTTATGAGACATGCAAATGAACAGGAAAGTGTGGTCCATATGCAGGAAATAAAACAGTCAATAGAAACTGTCCTGAAGCAGGTCAGATGTTGTGTTTACTAGGCAGAGACTTTAAATCATCTTTCATGAATATTTTCAAAAACTAAAAAACAATGTCTATAGAATAGAGAACATTATAAAACAATGTCTCATCAAATAGAGAATGTCAATATGGTGATAGAAATTATTAAAAAAAGAACAAAAAATTATGGAGTTGAAAAGTAAAAGAACCGAAATTAAAAATTCACTTCAAAGGATTCAACAGCAGATTTGAGCTGGCAGAAGAAAGAATCCATAAACTTGAAAATAGGCAATTGAGGTTATCCGCTCCGAAGAATAGGAAAAAAAACGAATGAAAAAAAGAGCATTGGCTCAGACCTGTGGGACTCAGTCTAGCATACCATCATGTGCACAATGGCGGTCTCAAAAGAAGAAAGAGAGAAAAAGGCAAAAACAATATTTAAAGAAATAATGGCCAAAAACTTCCCAAATTCAATGAAAAATATTAGTTTACACATCAAAGAAGTTCAATAAATTCCAAGTAGAATAAACAAAAAGAGATCCAACAGATTCATCGTTCTGAAAAAAATTGGGGGCCTAAAAATTAAACCTATGGCATAAATATTTAATAGTTTGCATCTATCAAGAATAATTTTGGCTAGATATTAAAGAATTAGATTCTAACATGTCATGCGCTCTAGTTATGCTACATAAAAAATCCATATTTATTCGAATTTTAAAAAAAGAAACTATTTCCTTTATTGCTTCACTCTACCGTAGGATATACATAGTTTTTGAAGGAAGCTAATGATACAGTTGTTAAAAGTTGTTCTTTATCTATGTGTGAAAGCTATGAATCATCATAAGTTTATAGACAATGAATTTAGTGATCTTGTGTTCTTTGCCAACACTCATTGGCAAGAGGATCAGAGAGAGAAGCGTTAACATCAAAAGTCCATAATGGGAAAGAAGACCTAGAGTAGGGATGCTGCCCAGCAGGACTGGAGAGGAATGAAAACAAGTTGTGCTTGGAGAATCAGCATTTAGGTACCAAAGAGTCATGATTGGTACCAGTCATTGGCTGGTAGGGACCAGCCAACTACAGTCTTCACTGGGATAGGAACTTTAAACACTTACACCATTGGTTCTTACTTGAGTAGAACTTCACACCAACTGCACCAGGTACACTCGTCAATTTATCTTCAGTAAACTTAGCATCAAGAAGCAGAAGCAATAACTCACATGCCGTGAATCTGCCCTTGACAGCATTAGCAGACCCAAAAGGATGGATGCCGATGTGTAGCATCCTGCAGGACAAACATAAAGCTAAAGAGGACCCCTGAATGCCTAGTATATTTGTGAAGAGAATATCCATCCATGTTCTTATTGGACCAAATTAAGCACCCTGGAATATCCTGAGTCAGGTAAGCATATAGTGGACATCTCCTTTACACATATTTCTCTCTCCTCCTGCACAAACTCATGAACTTTGATTTGTTTGCATCACTCACAGTAGGTGCTCTTTATAAACTATAAAAAAATACATATTCATAGTACAAATCAAATGCAATTCAGAGATGAATAAATAAAAAGGTTGATTTTTCTTCACTATCCCCTTTCCCCATGCCACCTCCTTGAGATAAGAAACATTTGTTGAAAACAATTGAACCTTTCTTTGAATCTTTGAATCAATTTCCCTTTTGAAATTTTAATTATATGTTTGGATTACTTTTCCCATATTGAACACTTTTCCATATTAAAAGTCATTAGCCAGAATTTTATTTACAAACAATTGTGTAAACTAAAGTATATTTTCCTCACTTCAGCTTTTCATTACTAAATGAATTCTACTTGCATCACTTAAAACATTTTAAAACCAATTTTTCAATAACTTTATATTAAGATTATTTCTATGCTGAGGAATCTCCACTTTTTCTAGCCCTTTGGTAACTCTAAGTTTGTCTGCACTATCATATACGGCCAAATATTTCTTAATTTAGTAACATCAGTTTCGATCCAGTTCTCAAAAGTATGTTTGCACTTGTTTTTGTAGAATAATCATTGGCAATAAGTTTCTTTTAATTTAAACAAAAGTAGTTAAAATTAAATAATTATGGGTCAAAATGTAGTTTAGCAAACTAATTATCTAAACTGCAGGAATAAATGGTAAAAATTCAAATTTAATTTTATTTGTGGCTGGTTTTCTCAAATTCTTGATTGATGCATATATATTCTGATATTTTAAATTTAAAATATCACTTGAAAACATATGTTTTTGGATCTTAGAAATGAAATATCCTTTCAAAACTCCTCTTGTCTGGTGCTCTGCCTTTGAACTGGTGTTATCATAAAAGCAACTTAAGTCAAGTGAATTGATTTGCTTTGACTATTGAGAAATTATTAAGAAACCAAATTTCCCAACTTTTCATACCACTTTCTAAAACAATGCCTCCTAATTGTATCATCTTTGAACATCAACAAATTCTATTAACATTCAGTCCAAAAATCCAATGTTTATAGAAAACCAGCCCTTTATTAATATCACCTTAGGCTTCAAAGTATACCAACCTGATAAAACTGCTATTGATGTAGAAGAAATGAGGAAAAAATAAGTTTATATCACTTCCTAAGTTTTTAAATTTATAAAATGTGTAAAAATTTATAAATTATGTATTATACAGTATATGTGCCTGTGTATAAAGTTGTGTGTACACACACACACACGCTCAGCTTCAACAAATATATGTGTTATATTGGGAAATCAATACAATTACTTGATTGTTATCAATTTAAACTGGTAAATTTATTACCTTATCTAAATGATTGTTGTCCTAATGATCACACAAATTAATATTATACACTTAGTGAACTTGACATCTAAGGGCTACAATAGTGGCTCAAAGTCATTAGTTCAAATCCACTTTAGGAGGCTACTGCTTGAATTGCTACTGATTTTGAAAATTATTCAATATTCTACTACAAATTACAAATTTCGTGCCTTTAATTTCATTTTAAGCTGTATTTTCCCAAGAATCATACATTATTTTCCTCCTTAATTATCTTCATCTTGTTCTACATTTTTCATATAAATAGCTAAACAGAAAATAAAAATGTAGTCAATAAACCTATTCTATAGTAATAAAAGTTTCCAATTCCTTCTTTTAAAAAAAATACTGTAACAGAAGACTGTAGATCGACTTTTCTTATTTCCTAGATTGGAGACACAGATGCAAGAATGGAAGAGGAGGGCTAATCGTTAGTTATTTCAAAGTGGGAGGAACTATTTTCATGAGAGGTTTTTTGAGACACCAGGGACATGTCAAGATACTTTGGGGAAAGGTGACAAAATGTGGCCAAGTTGGTGAGAGAACAATTCTCCATGCTCTGATATAGATCATAGCTTTTATAACCTTGAAAAAATGGTGTAAGTTATTATAAATAGTAGTTGTTTCTCCTTTTACATGAAGAGAATGGCTTTGATGTGGAAAGGAGGGAAGGACACACCTGCAAAGTCCAAAGCTAACGTATGCAATTAATAGATATTCACCAACTGGCCACAAGTGTCTCATTGTAGGGTGGGAGAGCCAACTGGGCAAAGATATCATGAATATATGCAAATTCACAGGTATTTGTAACTCAACAAAGGTGTAAGAAATGCTTATTTCAGTTTTGGTTTTGTTTTATAACAAAATCTTATAGGAGCCAGTTAGGAAAGAAAGGGAACTGCTTATCAAGTTAATTTTATGAGAAAACATATATACATTAAAAATAACACAATTAATTAACATTTAAGGTTAGAAGCTCAGCATTTCTAATGATAAGAGAGCAACAATGAGTCACTCATGCTGTGTCTGTCTTTGTGAACATTCTCATTCCCATTTCTCATTTTAATTTGCCGGTCTACATGGTAAACTTGTTTTATGTTTGTAAATTAGATCCAATCCAAATATATATGTGAGATTGGAATTTGGCAGGCCTCAAACTTCTGTGGGTTTTATACATTGAGGTTTGCTATGTATAATAAAAACTTGTTGCTTAAACTTCCTTTTTTTTTTTATAAACTTCCTGTTTGCACACTGGTGGGAAAAATTATCCTAGTAGGTGTTTAAACAGCTTGAGACCAGTTGACCCGGAAATCATTTTTCTATGATCTAAGCACTTGGCTAGAGTTTAAAGATATAAGTAGTTTGATAACTAACATCCTTTTTAGGCTCCAATTTTTATCCCCATTTTTTTAAAGCTGGTAACATAACAGGGATTTTAAGGGTCTACGTTGTTTTTCAAACACACTGATTTCTTAAATGGCACTTTAATTTACATTGGCATTTCCACTCACCAACGGTCTAGTGAATCAATAAACCACAATTAAAAAGCAATGCAATAATTTTATAGTGCTAGTGAAAGTCTTAATTCCCTAAATTATAAGTATAGGATATTAACTTCTGCCCAAAGAATAATTACTTTTAAAGAACAATAAATGTACTATTTGCAAATTTAAAAGTTTAAGGTTTTTAATGTAAGGACTCAAACTATCATCTTTCCCTCTCACAGTGGAATTGTCATAAATGAAAATACATATCTCTTTATTCTACTTAGAGTCGTCCTTTTAAAGTTCGTATGATAAGCAAAGTGGGTAAAGGTATAAATATAAAGTGTAATGGTGTACAACAGTCACTATAATAGTAAGTAAAGCAATGCCATAAAAATGAGGAAAACATTCTTCAACACATTGAGAAAGTTATTTTCAGCCCCTGGCCCATTAGGTTGGAACCAGAAGTTTCCAGATATATGACCACATTTGCATGAAAATAAATATTTTACATTCCTGCGATGGCTTGGTATACTCTTAGAATGGAAGGTAGCACTGGCTCTGAGAGAAACCGGAAAAAAAAAGACCTGCTTAATTATGTGAAGTCAAGTAACTTGGAGAATGGAAAGCAGATCTTTGCTGCGGAGATATCCAGTTAGCCTGTGCTTTCATCAGAGATCTGCTGATCAAGGGACCCACTGGGGTATTGGAGCAAATTCATTCAGCAGGAACGCAGTCAGATTTTTGCCAACTCAGTCTTCTCTTACGATAAACACTTTTATTGTTGGCATCATGGTGTGTCTCTATTAAGGTTGGGTGCAAAGTCTAACCAAGTCTTTGGGGCAGAAGTGGCTATATTGCTCTTGTGAGCTGCAAAAATTTTTCTCACTTTTGGTGTGGCTTTTCTATTGGTCCTATAACTATTTTGGAAATATTTATTACCTTTTAATTAAGATTAAAGTACTAAAGAGAATGAAACATAGTTGTTATCTTGCTTAAGTCGCCTAGACTCAGATTACTGTGTAAGTGTTCATTTTCGCTAGGATTTCTGCTTCACAGGCGGATCAGTGCATGAGCAGGAACAGGGGTCGGCAAACTCTTCCTTTGAGGGACAAGATAGTAAGTATTTTAGGCTTTGTGGGCCATACGGTCTCTGTCACAGCTACTCAACTCTGCCATTGTAGTGTGAAAGCAGCCCTAGACGACACATAAATGAGAGTGTCTATGTTCCAATAAAACCCTAACTATAGACACTGCAATTTGAATTGTATATAATTTTTACATTTCACAAAATATTCTTCTTTTTTTTCTCAACCACTTAAAAGATAAAAATGACGCTTAGCTTGCGGGCTATGCAAAAACCGGTGGCAGGCTGGATCTGGCCCATGGGCCATAGTACACCCATCCGTGAGTAGAACACAATAGTGTACAGTGATGAAAAATAAGGAAAATATTTTTTAACACAAATTTTTACTCTTTTCATTAGGTATTTAATTCTTATTTGGATTTGTTTTGCTAATTAACTCCTAAAATGTGTCATAATCCTGGCTTAAATCTTAGTCCAAGAGACTTCCAATTTACTGAAGGAAGTAGTGCTGAGCTACAAATTTAAAATTGTGAAACTTACCTAAAGGACTCAAATTCTTTTTTTGTTGTTGTTTATTGCGGTAACATTGGTTTATAACATTGTATAAGTTTCAGGTGTAGATCATTATACTTCTATTTCTGCATGGATTACATCACATTCTCATGGTCACCACCCAATTGCTAATTACAATCCATCACTCCACACATGTGCCTGATTATCCGTTTTGCCCTCCTCCCTCCCCACTTCCCCTCTGGTAACCACTAATCCAACCTCTGTCTCCGTGTGTTTGTTTGTTGTTGTTTAAAGGACTCAAATTCTAACTACTAGGCTAAAGAATTATATTAAATGACTGCTGCTATCATGTTTATATGTTTGACACAGAATAAAATACTTCTCATGCCCTTTGTTTTAACGTGAAATGAAAACATTTACTAAGATTGCCCTGAAGTAGAAGAAAGCTGGCCCCTTAGCCACCAATGAGATGGTATAACTATGCGGGATTGAATATTTCATTATGTGGCCAATGTCTCACTGGTTAAGATTTTCCACTGAGCCTTCTAGACTCTTTCACATCAGAGATTGTCACCTTACTTTTACATTTGATATTCTTCTTTCTATATTAGTTCTGCTTCCTGAGACACTATTGAAAGTATTAGAAATTATAGCCCTTGCTGGAAACAAAGAGAGGAGATGGTGTGGAGACAATGAAGCCAGGAAGCTGCTTCTATGTGTATGATGTTTGTTGAATAAATCAAATGTAAGTTGTCAGGAACTGTATTCCTGCTCTAAGTGTTTCTAGTAATAGAACCATTTCCAGCTAAACCCTCATTAAGAGAGAGAGAGAGATCAAGTAATTTATAAAGTCATCAGCAGTTTTTTAATGTTTCGAACTTGCTCTCAAGCTAAAAGCAAGGTGTGCCGCTACGTATCAAGACCTAGATAAACACATGTTCCTACTCAGTGTCCCTTATTCTTAGTTCTTGGCATATATTACAGCCCAAGGAATGTTCTTAAATGAACAAACTACAATTTCAGATTCACTTTCAACCAGCTCAACATCTCACATGGTATGATTGCTTTAATATCCATCTATGATTCTGTACTTGAACCCTAGTTCCTGGGGATTTTCCTCTTCTCCAGAAAGGTCATTCTTGTGACCCGTTGTGTCCTCATCAAAACTTTTTTGAGCACTTAGCACAATATCTGAGATATAGAATGTGCTCAATAAATTTTAGCTATAATTATTCTTTCCAAATTCTGCTTCTCATCTGTCTGGCAATTCTGTTAAATGCATGTGAAGTAAGTTGTTTAAGGTGATAATGGTTTAATGCCTACTTTTGTCAGGTATATACTACTAAAGAGGGACCAATACATGCATTTCAATTCCAACAGTTAAGATATGTTAGCATGAGAAGGTTTTTAAGATGAGTCTTTTAAAATCTTTCAGATCCTATAATTCAATAAGTTATCTACAAGACTCTCTATATATAGGCATCACATTTATAACTCAATGAACAAATAAATGTCTATTTTTTTATATTAACTGGAGTACACACTTTAAAACCTAAAATCCTCTTGAATATACAGTTCCTAGAACAACTTTATGAGATAGATACCATTAATGACACCTATACTGTGTAGAAAGGAAACCATCTCACAGATATATTGTCATTTTCCCAAGATCACCAATTTAGTAAGTGGTGATGCCAAGATTGTAATGTAACATAGGCAGTCTAATTCCAGGGTCCTCATTCTTAATCAGCACAAGATTTCATATGGTAGGATTGCTTTAATATCTATGATATTAAAATTCCCTCCAAATTAAAATTAGAATTTCATATAATATGTCTACATATTAAAAACAAAAACTAAAACTTAGTTTTTTCCTGAATTTCTTCATTGAACACAGAATATAAGATTAAGATATTATGAAATAATTAATTCAAGCATAATATATTTATCAAGTACCTATTGTGATCCAGGGTTGGTCCAGACACTTCAGATACATTAGGGAACAAAATAGAGACAGATCCCTGTTATTGAGGAGCTTATAGTCTAGCAAGTAATTTCAATTTTCTTTAAATTATCTGCCCTATGTTGGACAACTTTTTAAGAATTTATTTATAGTAACAATATACAAGTATAATCATTTTACTAAAATGTTTTGACATCCGATGTTGAGGCAAATGAGATTGTATCTCTGTTTTAATTACCATCATAGAATCTGCTAGTGGTACTTTCCTTCCTCGTTTTATTATGTACAACTATTTCCTCAGAACTTATATTAGAATTTTAAGAGGTAATTGTTTTTCATGAATATGTTCTGCCTATTTCCTAAGCATTAGGAAAATGGGCAAAGCAGTGTCAGATTTTGTTTGTGCTGATATATTCCTTTAATTTCCTTAAACTTTGCTGTGATGACAAAATTATACCTTTGGGTGTGTATTTTTTTTTTCTTGTACCAATTTGAATCTAATAGGGGCTATATGGTGATATTTTTATTTTCTTTTGTCATCCATTATGATTTATATAGTTCTTTGTGATATTGAAATTCTATAATTCTTCTATTGCTTCCCAAAATACAATATATACTTACATCAAACAAGATTATTAATTTTAAAAAGAATGAATATTAGCTTTAATATTGTTCCATATTTATGTTTCTTTGGGGCTTTAAAAGCCACATTTCACATCTTTGTAAGACACATCAACTAATCTTTGATTTTGTTGCATTATCTGCCCATGTGTTCTGGGTTCAAGGAGGGGCCGTAAAGGAAAGGATTTAACTTGTTTCTATGACAGTTTGTGGAAGAAAAAAGAGGTATGATTTTACATTTCTGCCCTCTTTCCATCAAAAAACAGACCTCGAGAACTGTTGCAGATAATTTCATTAATCTTTATGTAATGAGATTATCAGGGATAAATAACTGCTTAGTGCACATATATATACACACACACACATAAATTGGGTATATGTATCTTCAATTTTGCACATATAGTAATAGAATAAAGTACAAAAAGTATATAAAGTATAACAGAAGAAGTCTGTTTTCAGTTATAAACTTTCTTATTAGTTAACAAAGATTTCAAGAAAGCTCTGGACAATTCTTGGCTTGACCCACAAAGCTACTAGCAGAGCACTTCCGATTCTGCTGCTTAAGCAGATACAGGGGAGGGCAAAGGGAAGGCAGAGAGATGTTTCAACATTGTATCGTTATCTTAAAACTGCAAAAGGCACCCCACATCTGAAGGCCTTCACAAAATCTTGAATCTATACATTTCTGAGACATTGTTTAGTTTTAATTTTTCTTTTTCTCTTTAGATTCCAGTTTTTTATGGGGCATAGGGTTTGAAAAGCACAGCATAGAGCATGAAATGGTATAAATATATGTTGTTCTTTTAAAAACTATCAGACTAGTGAGTAAGACTGAAATCATAAGAGAAGAAATGAAACTGTTATTTTTTTAACCAACCATAAAATTATTCTTATTCCTATATTAAGAAATCAAATGAGTGACCTTTAAAGATAAGATATAGTAGTATAATACATATATTTATTAATGAGGATGAAGTAAATATTTGTCTCTAAATTCAAATTATCCATCATGTAGTCCATAAGTATTATAGAACAAATAAGGATTTGTTCTATATGTTCTGGATGCATGTCAAATATAGGTGAAAAAATGGAACTGATAACCCCGAATTTAAGGGCTCTTTCAAACATGAGATGCAATGTACTTCCAAAATGATAGGGGGAAAAAGAAAATAAGTTCTCCACAGAAAATTGGGGAACAGAAAACAACAAGTAATATGTAAAAAGATATAGCTTCTCCAATGCTGATATTAAAAAGTAGAACCTATGTATAATAATCAATAGCAGTATGCTCAGTTTAACTATATAGATTATAATATTCATACCAAACTACAATTAAGATAAAAATAAAAAAGCTATATTTAAGAATGATAAAAGTATTGAGAATATATGTAGGGCTGACGAGGATTTTGCATAGCAGCAAAAAGCAAAATGGAATAATATTGTATTTTTGTTTTCCCTTTCATGTTTAAATGTATTTTAAATAAAATTCATTATTTAATAGGTGGTTATCAAACTGTTTCAAAAAGCAAAATACTTTACAATTGAGCATAGTGTTCTACCAGCATTTATATATTTTTGAGTCTTCTTGATTTAATATCTGGAGCTTCAGTAGTGCTAAAGTGGCCTTTTTTGGTAAACACATCACCACAGAAATGTAATACATGTGTTCCGTATCATTTCCTGCAGTATATGTGTGGGTTGTGGTTGTTGCTTGAGTTCCCATGACTATTGAGTGAGGAAGTTGGGTATAATTCCTGGCAGCATAGTAGTTTATCCATTACATTAAAGAGCAGATCATATTCCAAAATGTTTTTCTGAGATCGTTATAAAAATAAAAAACAAATGGCAGGGTTATCAGCTCTCATTACCAATTGCCCAGTAAATGTGAAAAAAGAAAAAAGAAAGAAACCACTAAAAATAGTCACAGGAAGCAATAATTTCTATGACAAATTGTTGGGCTGTTTACTTAGCATGCTAAGTAATATATTTTGATCAAAGATAAACAGTTTAAAAAGTTACATTTGTGTTGTTATTGGGGGGAGGGGGGAGGGAGGAAATTGCTATTCCCTGAAGGCTGATGTACCTTGTAAAACAATCTGTCTTCAAACCAAAATGAAAGAAAGCCAAAAACAGCTCTGAATTACATGAGGAGACCCTGGAGATGCTGTTCATTACACAATTTGCTGTAGCGGTTTGCAAATGTCTCGTTTTGTGGGTCAGATTAGGCACTCTATTTTTTTTTGTTTTTTAAATTATGTTGCATAGCACTGGTTATAAGTTCTTGCCTGATTTCTGTCAGCATTTCTGTGTAAACAGCACAATGTCTATTTTGAACAAACTGATACATTGCACCCCTTGCTGTTTCAAAACTAGGACTGATGAAAGAGCTTGTGCATTCTGGCTCTGAAGCAAGTAAGATACTTACTAGAAAATGACCCTTTTATATAGTGCAGCCAACTATAACATCAGAAGGCTGGACTTGTAACCACTTCATAGAGAAAGTACCCAGAAGTACACGGTGAGCTGATCAGCAGAATGCCAACTCCAAGCTGCAATGAGGCAGTGATTTCAAACGACCCATTTTGGCACATTTTATTTTAAGGATGTAATCCTATAGCACATATATAGTCTTTGCTAAAGTTAATAAAACTTCCCTTACAAGCTAAGGAGTCCTGCTCACAAAATACTTTCTTCATAGATGTGTTCGAGAGTTGAATTTTTGCTTTTAACCGAGGTCATATTCAGGCAACAAAAACTCTAACTAGGGAAATTTCCTTTTTTTTTTCCCCTTAATTTGGGGAAAAAGATATCATTATGCCTTGGGAAGTATTATCTTTTCCTAATCATCTGCAATGCTCATTAGTCTTATTATATCTGAAGCACTTGTATTTGTTGAAGTAGAAGCAGCTGAGATAAAAGAAATTTGAAAGTGAAATCATTACACATTTGAGTCAATGCCTTTTTCAAACTGGAAGCCTGCTCTATTCCTCTTAATGAGCTGATGCCCCAAACACTGAAAATGGATTCATATTTCTTAACCTCTTTTGAACCTCCGATTTAAAACTGTGGTGTGCTTTCATATGAAAAGAACATTTGTCAATACCGATTTTTAAACTGTCTTCTTCATTTAGGGCAACAATAGTCAATCTTTTCCAACTACTTGCTAATAATATTTAACCAGGCCTTAAAATGTAATATATTTATTGGTTAGGATTCTAAAGGAAAAGCTATTTTTAGTAAGTATTTTTATGTTTCATAGGATTAACTATATGTAATCTACCCCATAAGCACCTGTTAAGCATAGGTGCTTAAAATTTAAGAAAATATTTACATGTTCAAATTAAAAGTTACTGTAATAAAGGCATATAGAACTAAATACACTACACACAAATTTCCACACAAATAAACCTGGAAAAAGCTGGATAAGATTGATGGGTTGTATCAACATGAATATCCTGGTTTGATATCATGCTATAGTTTACCAATGGCAGGAAGTAGGAAAAGTGTACACAGGATCTCCAAATTATTTCTTTCAACTACGTGTGAATCTACAATTATCTTAATAAAAATGTCAACAGAAAAATTAAATGTTATATCATTTTTATTTTAAATGTCTACAGCCTCTACTTTTACATGAGGGCTAGGCATTTTAATGTTTTTTTTTTTTTATAATAACTGCTGTAGATATTTTAATAGGTAATACATGATAAAGGGATATATCCTAAATTTAGTATAATAGAAGTAAGGTATACTTAGATTATGAAGGTTCTAAGGTAATAAAATATAATATTAATTTAAAAGCAGAGAGAAAGAAGGAGAGTTCCAATATTTGAAAAGAGAAATTTCTCATTCCCAGATACATTTTTATTGCCTCTAGTGAAATCATTGTTATAAACCATTAAAAGCTACATATTGGTGTTGATTTGATTTTAAGATAATACAAGCCAGCTTTGTATTTTATTTTGTAAATCAAAAGAGACATAGGACAGGGAATGCTGTAGATTTAAAGTTGGAGGAAGGCATCCTTTTAATTAAGAAGCACTAAAGTGACATATAGCACTGTAGGAAAAGTACTAGATCAGAAATCAAAACATTTATGTTTTAATAGTTTCCTTTTGGTGACCTTAACTATGCTAATTTGCCTTTGATAATTTGTGGCAGAGACTGTCAGCTTAAATGGTCAATATACTCATTATTTGAATAATAACATTTTTGCAGTAATAATCGTGGGTGTGTTTAAGACATAACTCCTTTTATGGAAGTTACAGTCTAATAAACTCTACTCAGGTCCCCAGAGAGTGTAACATTTCCTGACTAGTTTCAGGAGTGAGCAGTGAGGACAGCATTAAAGTTCCAGCAACATGATGTTAAATAACAGGCAAACTTCAGGAATTTCAGTCACACAATCTACTTTGATTAAATGATAAAATTATGATTAACATTAACTTATTGAATATGTAAGCTACATAAGTAGCTATGTAAGATACAAGTAAGCTATGTATCTAAGCAGAAGATTCAGAGCCAATATTTCCAGGTGCTATGTGTTTCTTTACTCTGTTACCAGCAAGATGAAGATATGACAACCCAACTCCTCATGGTAAAGGCTAATTTCGTCTTAACACTAAAGTGATTGTTGTGTGTATACTAAACCCACAGGTTGATATGTTAGTACAGTGTCAGAGGAGTGAACCAAGGAATTTCCTTTGTGGGTGGGCATTAACATTGAGTCACTGCAGTTAGAAATAACAATCAGCTTTGTTTTTATGATTTCACATTGGTGTTTACCTATATTTAAGCTCCTTTGGAGATTTCAAAGACCACCAAGCCTGGGTGCATTTTCCTGGAAAATTACTGAGGGAGGGAGGACAACAAATATTGTAAATCAAGGAAATTTTACTAATTCTTTGTAATTTGTGTCTGCACTATGCCAAAACTGCAGGAAGAAATGTGAAAAAAAAATCAAATAATCAAATATCCAAATGTTATTCAATACCCAATATCCAGATGTTTTGAAGATTTGATGTTGTGAGGTTTACAGTTATGGAGATTGTCAACGTTTTCAAAAGTCATATAAGTTGTGCACGTTATTTTTTGGTTTTGATTTGTTTCTATTGCCTTTTAGAATTTCCAAAATAATTTATTCAAATCACGATTTTTGAAGTTAAGTAAGAGATAGAAAAATTGTAATATTTTTCTCTTTTTAAATAAGTGTATATTTAGCATCCCTGGATGAGTTATCCAGATGATTTCTTTTATTTCTTAAACATATGTATCAGATTTGACCTTATGCTCTGGCATGCATGATGATAATGTAGACTAAATACTATTAAAGTAACTAGATTTCATTTAAACAACATCTAAGATGCACTAAAAGTTAAATAAATTCTAAAGAGTGAATTTTTTCACCATCAGGGCAAATCTCAATGCAAGAAAATTAATGAATTTCATCGAAATGAAGGTGAGAAAAAAATTGTATAAAATATATACACATATATTTATGAATTATGTATGTCTCCTTTGGTACTCATTCAAACATCACCAGCCCATCAAGAGAAGATCTAAACTTGGGCAATAATCAAATTCTATCATGTTTCCTATTTTTCCTCCTCCAGTCACATAGAAAACTCACAATCGTGCATTTATTTTTATATTTTGCTGCTCAAAAGTTATATTTGGCAAGGTAGGACATTAGAATATGTTTTAGTGAGCCGTTTGTTAGCTTAATTTATCATTTTAAATGTTTAGATACATGAAGTGTGGGCCTCCATTTGTACTCTTGCCGCAGGCAGCCCTACTGCTAGGTGAGACGGTACAGATCTGTTCTTGTATGAAGACACACCCTCACTTCCTTCAAGAGCCTCCCCACAACTATGAGGCTACTTAGGCTGAGGTGACCCCTGCCATTTCTTCCCCCCATTTATAGGCGTTCCTTTATGGTGCCCTCTAAATATTAGTGATCTCTTTATACCTCACTCCTCCTCCCTCAACTGTTTGAAGATAAAAAGCACTTAATCATTTATTTTTTGAATTCTAATGACTGATAGCAGTAATGCACTTAGTAGTTGCTAAAGAAAATATATGCTCAGTTTTTATATTCAATTTGTCACTGAAAAACATCTATCAGAGTGTGGGTCATACTTAAGATATTTATTTAGTACATAGTAGGATGAATTAAATGAATTTGATTTTCTGACTTGCAAATTTCTAGCACCCTCATGAAATTCAAATTTTTTCATTTACCAATACTCATATACTACCCATGTAGAGAGTAATCAAATTAATGCATTAATTTTTCTTCCTTGCTGAGGCATTGGCATTGATATCTTAGTAATGACGTGTAAAGACATTTAACAAACCCTATTGTTTTGGTTTGAAATGTGTCCCCCAAAAAGACGTTGAAGTCTTACCCTGTGAATGTGACCTTATTTGGAAAGAGGGTCTTGGTAGCTGATAAAGTTAAGATGAGGTCATTGCAGTGGGCCCTAACCCAATATGACTGTGCCGTTATAAAAAGAGGAAATTTGGGCACAGACACATACACAGGGAGAATGCTATGTGAATATGAAGGCAGATATGAGGGAGATGCATCTAAAACTAAGAAATGCCAACAGTTGCCAGAAAACTACCAGAAGCTAGGAGACAGACATGGAAAAGATTCTCTCTCATGGTTCTCACAAGTAACCAACCTTGCTGACCCTTAGATCTCAGACTTCTAGCCTCCAGAACTGTGAGACAACAGATTTGTTGCATAAGCCACGTGGTTTGTGGTACTTTGTTATGGCAGCCCCAGGAAACTAGTACACCTATAAACTGTTGCTGAGGAATAATATTCTCAGAACTGCCTATTGTTTGGGGAAAATGTAAATGATCAGACTGATCAAAGTGTGACTAGTTTATTTTGAAAGAATTCCTAGAATGAACCATTGGGAACTGGCAAAGAGGTGAGAAAAGCCCATTTTGGTATGAAGTCCTATGCCAAAGCAGACATCCTAGTGGAAGGAGTCCAGGATGGTTTTCAGGATTGGCTTTCACATAGATTGGGAAAGCATGAAATAAAGGCAGGAAAAAGGGGATAGATCCTCAACTTTTTAACTGAGTTCTTTTCTTCTCCCTTCGCTGCCCATCATTTTCTCTTTCCTAACGTGATACCTGCCAGAGAGATCATATGGGCAAAGCATGTCTGCTTCTAAATTAGCCCAGAAGTTTCAAAAAAAAAAAAAAAAGATTCCTGGTTTGCTTTCCTGTGAAGATTTAAGATGAAATGTAAAGAGCGAGCACACTGATGATAGAAAGGTTAGACTCAGATTTTCTATTTTTTAAAAGGAATTTTTAAAACATATATTGTGTGTGAAGAGATATAGCAGGGTACTAATAGTGGAGGCCTTTTAAAAATCAATAATTGGTATAAGTAATAAGAGCTGTGCTGACAACCAGCTGTGAAACTGCCCTCCTTCCTGCAGGGCAGAAGGGGACAGGCACGAGCCGATGATTACCAACTCCACAGATTGCTTGCAGTCAAAGTTTCATTAAAAAAAATTAGTAAAATACCCTTTTTACCTTAAAATATGTGTCCCAGTATTGAAAGAGGATCTATATAAAGAGTTCAGAATAGAACTGCTGCAAACCGTTCAAATCAAGAGTATTTCCCAGTTGGGCTACCGGCCTACATTGTGGAACTTCATCTTTAGTCAAAAGCTCTTCTTCTCCCAATTAAAGAAAAAAGGTTGAGATGCCCACAGGCCTTTGCAGCATGTTTGGTGTGACTTTTAACCCCTCATTCCACCTTCTGTATATGCCTCTGCTTTATAATACCACCTGATACAGAGGCAAAATCCAGTCTCTACAAATCAGGCTGTTAGCATCTCTTTCACAATTTTTAGAAGTCAATGTTGAAATTCACTGTTGGTCCTTGCTTGTCTCCTACACATGCTGCATGTGAAAATTTAGTCATTTTTATTCAAATCAAAAGGAGACATTTTTGGTATTAAATAAGTTACTCAAAAATGTGCAGCAACAGATTCCATTTCTTACCAGCGTATGCCTGTAAGCCTGATATTCTGCATGTGTTACCGTAATGAGGAAATATATCTAACCACTGAATAAGGTATCTTAGATTTTCAGCTTTGACTTTTAGCTACAGCTCACTTGCACATGACCTTACAAAATCCCTTAAATCTCCAAGAGCCCGTTTCTCATTTTCCTCTGTGCTCCCATAGAGCTGATCCAGTGGTTTTTAAGGGAGCTCTGAGCTTGGACAAGCTCTGAAGGGCATGGGGCAAGGCAAGAAATGGGCCCTGTGCTCCCTGCTTATCGTCCTGGAAAATAGGTATGATAATATCAGCCTCACAGGGGTCCCATTGCAATTAATGTTTGGAAAATGTTGTGAAATCCCAGAGTTAAAAAAGGCAATGTCAATGCCAGTTATTTAAGCATCTTATTTCTAAAACACTACTCATTATTTTAAGCCACTTTTTCTAAAAACACATGATACAAAGGCAATTATACTACCTGGAAGCGTAAATTAAAGGGGTGGTTTTATGGTCGTTTTCAAATTGCCTCAGTAGAATCTCTCTGTGACTTGCAGCTTCTAGCTAAGGGCTGAATCGGAGTTTTGTAGAGTCGTCCCATCACTTAAACACCAAGGAGATGAATCTTTGGAAGGGTGCTCTGCTTTGTTGATTTTGATTGTAGTTCCTACAGTTTCCAGAAGGTGATTAAGCTTTGCTTGCTTCGTGTTTCAGATAGATTTGAGGAGAGAAGCCAAACAAACAGTGGAAAACGAAGGATGAAATAAAAAGAACATCTTACATTTTGTGTAGGAAACAAAAGTTTTATAGCCAAAGGCCGTACAGAAGATCCTAGAAAACATTCATGTTTTGAGCTTTGATACCTTTATACTCTACGTAGCCAACAAATTTTTGCTGTATGAATATTTCTGAATCCAACATCCTGGAATTAAAGATAGAATTCAAAGTGTTTCTAAACAATGTGTAAAAATTGGCATTAGAAATCTTTGAGTATAGAAACAAGAAGGCAATTTTAAAATAGGGAAACCCAATGGAGAACAAAGACGTTTCTAAAGATGAATCCATTGCTTGCATTATATAACTTTTTTTTTTTTAACTACAAAGGTTTACTTGGTACAAAATATAATTGAAGGGTTCACTCATACATGCAATGTATTATATGAAACTAGGAATGGATACTCAATGCTGGCTACATGGTAAAAGTTGTCTTTGGAAATACGTCTCTTAATACTTTACTACTTAGAAATGTTCCAAGTAAACTATGTATCTTTCATGTGTCCTTGTAATTTATGTTCTTTTTTTTTTTTTTTGCTTTATTTGCAGTTTATTTAATATTTGAAAATACTTTTGTATCAATTAGCAAATTAGCAGTTTATCTGGGTGGAAAAGCCCCATCTGAGTTACTGAGTTACAAAGTGAATTGTTCTGCAGCTGCAAAATCAAGTGCCTCAGCTGAGTTAATGCTTTTCATTTCTTTTGCATGTGTCAGCATTAATGGAGGCAAGCTTCTATGAAGCCTTGCGTGTGAAGATGGTGCTGAGCAGACTAGATTCAATTCTGTTAAATGCTTTTCGCTTTTTTTTCCTCTGTCTCTTTTTTTTGGAATACGGCACAAAAGGAGACTTCAAATCAGGCTGAACTTCAAGCAAAAGTTAATGCTATTCTCTTTTGGGTTCAACCACCCACTTTGCTTAAGGTCACTAGTTGAGGCTAATGCAGCTCAGAGGGGCTGCAGTAAACTTGGCATCTCCTTGATTAGGCTCCCTGCTGATCTAATACACATACTAGCTCACTTGCCAAGTCAAATAACACATTTAGTGAATTGGAAATAAGATTTAAGTGGGCCGGCACAATGCGGCTCGCCCTCTCATCTTTTTACCGAATCCTTCTCTTTGTATGCAAGGCTGTGAAAACTGCTCTTGTTAGAGGACTTAATCTTCATTTTTTTCCTGTAGATTATTTGGAAACAGGTCAATTGAATGTTGGAGCTGCTAACTCCTCCCACTAAAGAAAGAACCCGCTTGTGACACACTGATTGCATCATTTAAATGAAAGGCTCCTATTATTAAAGAGAAAACACGATAGTATAAGGGTCTGTTAGAATTAGTGAAAAAAAATCCTGATATTAAACGCACTCTTTTTAACAATGTGTTTATTTCTTTGTCTTATAGACTCTTTTCTAAAATGTGCTTTGTATTAACTGCTGGCGAGTAATAGATGGGGATGATCACATCAGTATATATTTATCTCCCCTGGCTGTTCTGCTGCAGTTAATTCTTAAATACAGTAGGTTATAATAGGGTGACATTTCTATAGTGCCTTTCATAAGAGCAATCTAAAGCATGTCGCATAATGTTTGACTTTGAACTATTCAGTTTCTTAGTGACACAAATCTCAGGGTAAATTTATGCCTTCGTGGTTTGTTTCTTTAAAAAAAATGAGTCATTGTATTTGTTATAGTTTGAAATTTATCATAGATTCACCATAGATTATCAAGCTATCCGTGCCATAATAATCTGTAACTGTCCTTATCTCTGTGTTAGATGTGCAGGGTTATGATGTGTGTGGACTTTTTATGATCTACTTATCTCTTCTGGTCATATAGATTTATGTGTATCTCTTTTCTGACTAAATCTGAAATCAGAGCTTGCATTCTGAAGAAATAAAATATATCTATGTAAAATCCGAGTACTATTCTCTGACATCTGAAAGTTGGAGAAAAATGATCATAATACCCTCCAAAACAGACATTCAATTTGCCTCCTTTACAAAGTAAGACTTTAAATATGTGACATGTATGATACACTATGAGATTAAATTAAGCATCCCCAGTATGATTTGGGGGGTTATGATAAATAGACTAGTAGTTTCAAGGAAGACTATTATTATCTAAAATCTATTCATATTTGCAACAGTTGTTTCTGAGTGTAAAGAATTTATTCACCCAAAGCAACTAGCTTTTCTATGAGATCTGAAATAGGTCACAGGGTTTATATTGTTTAATCATTACAATTCATCCCTTAAAATAAATACTAGGTTTCTCTACTGCATATCTTCACAGTTTGTAAAACACTATCAGTAATAATAAAGAACTCATCAATTTAGCAATCTAATCCGGACTTTCATCTTTCCATTTGTTTCATGGCACTTTGTCAGTTCTGGAGAACTATACAAATATGAGGTCATTGCCCTACTTGTTATGTCCTCTGCTACATTAAGCTCTTTCTTTGGCTTGTTTTGGACACCAGTAATGTTAAAACTCATCTTGAAAGGAAACAGCAGGAAAACTGAGAGGATTGTAAATTTTAAGACTATGATTAAACGTAAAATAATCATGTAAAATGAGACAGTCCTTAATAGTCTGTGTTTTGGTTTTTGTATTGGTAAGAATTACATTGTTTTTTAATATCTTAGCTACAGATAGATGGCATCTAACCTCAAGGTAAGATTTGACTGCAGTCAAGGCATTTTTACCTCACTATAGTTAGTAGAGAAAATAAAAGTGGTATATTGATGTTCCACTGGTTAGAAAATATATTTCTCCAAGCCCAAGATTTTCCTTATGTTTTCTTGTAACTACTTACAGCAACTTTGGAACATTAAGACATCAATAACACATGCAAATGTATGATTAATGATTTTAAAATACCCATCACAACTGCCGTTTTTGGATATCTAAAAAAATATATCTTCTGTTAACGTTCAGATGTTCAAAATGTAGAAGACATTTTAAACTTGTGCACTAAGAATGTTTGGGAGAAAGTTTTGTGAATGAAAAGATTCAAATGAAAGCCAGCAAATATTATGTTTTGGATAGAATTTACAATTAGTATTTTAGCCATTCCTTTCTCACTAACAAATTTATGCCAAAATAACACCTGTTTAATTCTTAGCCTCCAAGGAAAACTATTTTTATTAGCTACATTTGACATAGTTTTTCTTTCAGTTACTTGAGTTCTTGAAAATTATCATAATCTAAGTAGAAATAAATACATAATATCACAGTAAACTATTAGGATAAAATGATATTTTTACAATTTTATTTACATTTGCTGCCATTTCAGACAAGCAACTAACTGCAAACCCGCCTTCCTTTTTTAATTTGTAAATTTAGTGCAACATTTAACCTAAATTTAACTCCTCACAGTCTTTTTCTTTTTCTGTCCCCAAAGAAATACTCTCCTGGCTATAGATTGGAAAGGAATATTTCAGTTTTATATGTCTGCATAATTTTTCTTTCTCCCCAGGGGCAAAGTATGAAGTCATATTTCATAATTGACATATATGGCATTGTGCACACAGGAATGACATCAGGAGATTGTATGTGACCTACATCTCCCTAGAAGGAATATGGCCCAGTAAGGATACATCTTTTCTTAAATGATTGTGAGTCACTAGTAGCAAAAGAGCCACAACCTAGAATTACAATCTCTCGATTGCAAATTCGCAGGAGCAATTGGGAATTGCCTGCTCCTATCCCCACCCTTAACCCGTTAGTATGTGCAAACATAATAGGAAATTGCTAAAGATAGTACTCTACAATCTATACAGATAACTAGTAAAAATGATAGCCCCCCACTACCAGTAATATAGTTACTAATAATATAGAAAGGTATGTTATTTAAAAATAGGTACTGAACTGTAAGGTTAATAACTCTTTATTCTAGCTATCATAATGTAATTCATTTAATATACATAAAGTAAAAAAGTGATAAATGGTGAAATTCTTATGCCTGGAATAACTCTTTTAAATTACAGCTAGAAATTGCAGGCAGTATGTTTACACTAAAACTACTTTCTTTCCAACTTCATAACTAACTATGAAAGTTACATAAAGATTTTTCCAGATCATTTAAGTGAATCTTTATCTTCACTGTTAAATTGAGAATGCAGCATGTTTTATATTTGATAAGTATAAAATTCCTTTTCTACTTTCAATTTCTTTATTGTATCCCAAAATTGCCAAATAAGTATTTTGGTATAAATGTATGTTTTATTTTCATTCTAAATATTTGCTCTTATTTGAAATATATAAACAATAAATGTATAGATTAGATAATCTAGTAATGAAAAACAGCATGCAAAATGTAGTTTTAACATTTAAAAACATAGATTTATGATTTTTTCCAACCTTTGCAAATTTTATTGTTCCAAATTTTAGCCTTTCTTTTTGTAAATATTTGTTAGACACTCGTTATGATCTAGATTCTGCCCCCCATAGTTTTTCTCACGTTAAAGTATGCAGGTAAATGTCTGGAGCAAAAGCTGCTTGACTGCAGTGACCATGCCTTATTTACTTTTTGTTTTTATCTCAACTTCATCTATAGTAAGTGTCTAGTCTCTAGTAGATATTCAATAAATATTTGTTCACTGGATAGACTAAAAATTCCCTCATTGGGTACATACAGTCTGCTTTAAAGCTATTTACAATTATTCATCTGGAAGAAAAAGCACAAAAATACTTGAATGGAAACCTATGCATGAACAAAAAAATATATATATATAAATAATTGGATTAAAGAAAGTTTTTAAAGTAACTTTAGGTTAAATTTAAAAAACTTTCACTAATAATTGTAAAAATAGGTTGAACGTATTATTACCAAAATCAGTGCGTTTCTTATTTACACATGGAGAACTTCTGTTCAAAGAGTTTTCCTCTTTAAGAAGTAACTCATTACTTCTTAAAACCTAGAGCTATGAAATACATATCATTTGTGAAAAATATCAAATAAAAATCATAATCCACAGTTGAACAATAATCCACGTGGCAATGATCATTTTCTGTCTAATTCCATAACAGCACTTTTCAGGAGAACTCAGGTTGTCCATTTATCAAGTTTTCTAAGAAGTGAAATAACAGGAATGTTTTACTCGTTAACACAGAATATCAGAGTAGAGAATTGAGCATGCTTCTTTTTGTATTCAATTCCACTGCTGAAATGGACTTTGACATTTAAAAATGTTCTAACTACTGAGAAATCAGTTAGAAATGCACATGTTCCATCACTCCCAATATCCAGTTTTACTGTAATCTGTTTTATGGAAAACCATGCCAAAAACCTATATTGTGCTGATAGCTCTACTTTTATACAAACTACATACCACATTCATTTTTCCTCAAACAGTGCAACTGGCTAAAACCTGGTAATATCTAAAAAGGATATGGCATAGACGGCAGTAGAATTATAATTCTTTCTGTGCAAAGGAATGACCTTCTTTACTCACTAATGGAAATACGTTATGTCATAACACGTCATCCTATTATAAATGCACTTCTTTCCCCATCTATTCATACATGGGTAGTACACATGCTTTCAACAATATGAACTCTTCTCAATTTACAACCCTGTAGAAATGTTCCTGCATTTCTTATTATCTGAGTTGATGGACTAATTAGAAACAGTCAAGGTTTTATCTAGGTGTACTGATAAAAAATGTTTCTAATTGGCCCTGAGACTGAAGATAATTCAATTACAAATCTTTTCTATTTGATTCATTCTTTTCTTCCTTAGAAAGGATTATGTTGATAGGATTCAGGTAATGGAACTTGGTGGCTTAGGAGAAGCATTAAAACATCCTTCCAGCTTTCAACTAATGTGATTAAATTTTATGAAGTTTGTTTTTCTTCTTAAAATCTTACTGAGGTCAAGTGCTCATGTGATTCCCTTAGAGCAGGGTTGAGAAGTTGGGTGAGTTGAAGAGGTGTTACTAATCTCTTAAAATGTGCTCATTAAAGTCCTAAAAAGATCTGAGATACTCATTTCCCCATATCACAATACCTAAGTTAATAAATGAAAATACACAATTCTTTTCAATTAAGTCTTCGTTACAGAACTTTGACTGAAATGCTTCCACATAATACCTTGAGAGTACACGTGCACAGTGATTAATGGACAAAGAGTGATTAAAAAAAAAACAACTTAGTTTAAAACCTTTGTGTTGTCTCTGTCCCAAACTTTTTTCTGGATATTTACCAAGCCCATAAAAATAAAATCCATTATTTTCTCTTACCCCTAAGGAAAGGTAAGCAGCAAAAATTTAACGTTACATTTAATTCCACATAGGCATTTAAAATTTGGCAAAAATATTAAGCAATATACATTGTCCCATATTTCCATTTTTGTGTGCAAAGAGCTTGAATTGCACGGTATCTTCTTTCCCCTTGAAAGATGAAAAAACAATGTATTAGGTTATAACGGGAACATTTTAAGATTTAGTATCCAGAAATTAAATGTATCATGAAACGATAGGTGGAGTTTAATGTACACCCTATCAGTGTGGGTCAGTGACCTGGAACGTCTTCAGGATTAGTATGAATAGAAAGTATTCCCTTCTATTTTCTCGCCACATAGGAATCTATTTTAGCGTCTCTCCCAGTAGGTTAAAGGCTCTTTCCAGTGATTCTAAATAGAAAAGAATTTTAGAAATCAAATTACATTAATAAAGAACTCAACACAGAAAGTTACAAGAAATGTATATTTGCATATAAACATTTATGTATAAATCTATCTACAATCATACGTGTCAACAATCTGTGCCTTATCGCTTACAAATCTATACTTATGCTTATACACATTATTTTCCAAAAAGAATAGATTTTTAAAAAGAAAGAAAAAATAGCCTAGAGCTGGATGTATTTGTAAAATGCTTAACTGAGACATACATTGTAGATAAATCTGAAGGTTGTATAGATATATTTCACATGAAGTATTTAAGTATTGGTAGTATTTATAGGAACGCTCTATCTACTAATTTATATTATATGTACTTGGTATATGATCACTAGAAATTTTATTAAACGAGTCATTCCTGGTGCTTGATAATTACCTTTGAGTGAAAGAAGGTACACGTCTCAGTGGAATCTATCTCTTGCCTTAGAGGACATATTAATTGAAGTCAATTTTCTATTAGATCAAAAATGTTGGGAAACTATCTGCAAATCTCTTATCCCTACAATGGAGAACGTTATGGTGGCAACTCACTAGCTCTCAGTATCGTACCAGCCTGCAAAGTTGGTAAACAGCTTTACACTTGATATAAGTAGTAAAATAAAAACTTTAATTATATAATTTAAAAGTTGGCATTTGTCAATCCTTTAAATTCTAAAAATTTTATCTACATATATATGTATGTATATCTACATATATGATATATGTAGATATATAGATTTATATGTGTGTATCTACACATATCTATATCCATACTTAAAAAGTGGCACTATACCTTGATTTACTCATAATGCTGGTTTTCACAGCTTCCCAAGATACAGGTAGGAAAGGGAACAGCTATTATATCTTTTCGATTTTGATCTTAATTAGATTGACAAATTTAATACTTTTACCTAAATGTTACATTACCTAACTAGAAGAGATAGCTATGGAATGCATAGAAAAAGGAAATAACAGTTAATATTTTTAAGCCAAATAAACCACCTAAACATTCAACAAAATTGGTCATTTTTAGATGCCTGTGATTGGTGAGCCCAGTTCTTGACTCACTTAATGTAGATCAGATTATATGAAATAATCAAACGCCTTGTTTTCTCAAATGTAATTTTTTTTTAAAATCAAGCTTTGACTCCATGAATCTTCCTCAGTATTTACACAACTTAAGCTAAAGCCTATAGCTGTCAAGTGAGGCATGGTTCTTCTTGATGCCTGCTTTAATGGGCACTGTAGAGCTGATGGACTGGAAGATTGCTCGACCTGCTGTAATTGACATATAACCGACCACTTGACCACCCCCGTGCTTGCTTTAGATCCCATATTAGTCTTATGCTTTTTGATTCGCAAAGCTGTAGAACAGCTGCTCTTCCAAAGAACATATGCTAAGGACGTGGTGACTAAATTCAGCCCTCACCAAAAACTTGAGGAATTCTTTGAGAAAAAATATGCCAAATGTCAGTATTAATCCTTGAATCACCTCTGGAATCTTCAGTGTCGCATGGATCAGAGTTCAGTGCAGGAATGTTGATTAAAACTTAGCTATTTATTTCCCCCAGCAGAAAGTTTGTGTGTTATCATTGTTGTTGGTTCTAAAGGAAAAAGAACGTTTAAATGAAGCATTTTCACTATTGTATATGACACAACAAAGAATAAACAAAGCTTTGATCATTTTCTAGGACATGTAGTTTGCACTCCTCTCTCATTTTGCCAGTCCATCTTTAAAGAAAGGATTTTTGTTTGCTTGCTTGGTGTTTTTGCACTTTAGTAACAACATTAAGTATCATTTGACTTGAGACAAAATTATAGCTACAAATCGGAAAAGTATTTAATGACATGTTCTTTCTAAACAAATACAAAGCCAAGCAAATTATATAATACTTTAATAAAACTTTATTTATCCTTTTAATTAAACTAGGTCAGGCAGGCATTTACCAACTTACCAACTTTAGACACACACATACATCCCCACCCCTGTAGGAGATGGTTGTGGAAATGAAGAGAATTTGCATTCCCCTTGAATTATGCTTCTTGGCATTAATTTTATCATTCACAGTATATGTTGTCTTTTGCACACATAAATCATTACTTTGACATCCTGGTTAAGTGAGTTAGGTTGAAAATAAAGAGAATCACAAGTTTTCTGTTGTAAACTGTTAGAACCACTTCCTCACTTATTGAATGAACTTTTGTTTGCAGAGCCTGTCACGATTGACCCATTTACCTCCTCATCTCATTGACTGCTGAGTACTTTTTCATAAACAATTTACTCTATCTCCAAATAATATGCCAGTGGGTCATTGGACAGCTGTTACTTTTTGAGGCTAATCTCTAGGGGTGACTTTCTGATGGTGATTGGTGCCTTATTTTGCATTAATAAGTAAAAGATCCTATCAATGCCATTTTTCCTTGTTCTGTGGGACATAAGTTTGGAAACCTGATGGCATGTGTACGCTTCACACAAATACTGAGAAGTTACATGAATATGACTATAATGCAATCAGCCTGAACACTGTCCTCTTATGGGAATTCCTTCACAATATTTCTTGGGAAATTTTTATGTTTTTCCAAATTTGAATCTTGAAGAATTATCAACTGAGAAATTGGGGAAAATTGGAAAGTGTATTATAATCCTTCTGCAAGAATTAAAGCTTAAAAAATCAATACAGAGATGTTACTGGTTTTAAGGAATCCACTGACATCAAGCTAAAAGCAAGACACTCTGACACTCAGGGTCAAATGTTAAGGTGGATATTTCCTGGAAAGAGGACAGGATCACACAGGCCAGAGGCCGTCATGGGCTAATCAGTCAGCTTTGCATGTGGTTATTATCATGATCTAAGTGTTTGTTCCTGCCTCTGTGGGCTGCTTACAATGAATCATTCTTTAAAATAAATATTAGTAAGTTTATACATAGTGTATACTTTATACAAATACTATGAGTGGTGCTCCAAGAAACAATCAATTTAGAAGTAAAATAAGCTATTAAATTGGCAATTGACACATGACACATGTTAAACTTGATAGGAGATACAAATATCTTATTTTTTTAATTCTATCCAATGTTGCTCACTGATGTTTTCCAGTGTTTCAGTATTTTCTATAGGCTATGATTCTTTGAAATATTCTAGAAGAAATACAAAGAGAAGATGACATGACTGTTATGAAATCTCCATTGTGAAATTCTTGTGTTTCAGCAATCCCAAGAATTCTTAGGAATTCCAATTTCTTGTTCCCAAATCCTGAGGATTAATATCTGTTGGAAATTAGAACCACTAGGCCTGGATGAGTTCCAGAATTTTGTTTGTGACCTTGTCATGTTCTTTAAGGTAAAACAGGGCTTACAATTGTTGCCAGTCAAGCAAGGCCAGAGGCTGTCCACAATAACCATGGTTAATTCATTCTCCTTCCTTGTTGTAATGCTCTGAATGAACAGGTTAATTCAGAGTTTAATTCTGCTTTAAGACCCTTTCCATCAGTTATCTTTGCAAAGGACTCCTCTCTTTCCTTATTCCAGTTGTGTATTTCTTTATCACTGGTGTACTGTTAAATGTAGCTTGACAAAATATTTCAACCTAATGATAACAATGACTATCTATATCCATGATATCTGGTTTTTAAGTTACAGATAATCTAATATTATAATCCAAAATTGGGTTACATTTATGAAAATGTACACTAAGTTCATAATTATTCATACAGGTTTGAATGCCACTTCACATAGAAAATAAGATATATTAGGGGTTTAAAATTCTTCACTAAGGGTTTTCACCTCCACTGTTTTAAGGAACTGATTGCAAAATTGCATATTCCATCAAATAAAAGTGATAAACTATCATCATGCAAATTTTAAAGCTCCCAAAAAGTGTATTTCAATCAAACAGGGAAAATGGAGTAACCAGTTACTTAAATTTGTTAATAGGCCATTTTATAATATATTTATAGTTGCTAACTTAACATGTAGTTTTTAACTGTTTATAAATATGTCCAGTTTATACTACTTCATAGAATCAATCTGTGATCAAACTATTTTTTGCTTGCATCACAAAATTTTAAATAATATCTCTGGGAGCAATTTTAATGATGATTTAATGTCTTTATGGAAGACTTAAGACTACTTAATGATTTTGAAAAAATCCGGTAAGATAATTTTCCTGCCTTATTATTATTATTATTTTTTTTTTGGTAAGGAAGATTGGCCCTGGGCTAACATCTCTTGCCAGTCTTCCTCTTTTTTCTTGAGGAAGATTTGTCCCTGAGCTAACATCTATGCCAATCTTTCTCTATTTTTTGTATGTGGGACACTGCCACAGCATTGCTTGATGAGCAGTGCTTGTGAACTTAACCACTATGCCACTGGGCTGGCCCTTTATATTTCTTCTTATAAGTTCTCTTACAGCAAAACATGTCTTTGGGTTTGAATAAAATAATGTATATAAAGTTCTTCGTAATCGGTAAAGTTTACATTACAGTAAATGTAGCTGGTACTATTATTACTTTTTTCAAGTCTGATTGTGTTCTTCTGGTGTCAAAGTTGGGATTCATTGGCATTTCAAATCAAAATATTTGACATCTCATTCTATCCTGGCTCAAAACACACCTGCATCCCCTCCTCCTCCTCAAAAACAAACAAACAAACAAAAATACTAGCTTTGTTTTAGTTTACTAGTTTTAAAATTTTTATTCTTGACCATTTTCTGGACAGTAAATGGCCCATTCAAAAAGGTACAGGTACTGTCTTTGGAAATGTACATTCTAAAATGCATAGGGTTGAGCATGGTCGGAAAGTATGGAAACCAGTGCTGTTCTGGATTCTGCCATGCCTTACCTCTGTGATATTGGTGGGCATTGGCTACTTTGTCTGTACAAAGAGAAAAAGGAAGTGTCTGTCAGACATCATTGGACAAGCAATGTGAATGTAAATGGTCTTAAAGTAATTTTACTTTAAGAGGATACCTGTATTGTTTTTTAAAGTTTATTCTAAATCATTATTTGTGTTTAAATATAAGTAATGATCCAAAGTATATCTCTAAATAGAAAAGCATCAGTGAGTGGTTCTACTGTAAATGTGAAACACATGTTATATCTTACCAAACTGTGGTTTTTCTTCTCCTAGTTGGGATATTCCAGATATCACAGGCTGAAATTCCACGACAGATCTTAAGAGTACGTGTTTAATACCGCTCACATCAATGCAGGACTAGTCTCAGACCAAACCACTGAATTTTAAGTCAGCTACTGCTCTTCCCAAACACTCAAAATGTCCATCCCATATGATCTTTTTCTCAGATCTGCCCTCCGTACTTCAGGGTCTTTATTCATCCGCTTCCCCATTTACCTCAGATTTGTAGATATATTTTGGATGGCCTTATAAGTGCTTTTAGGTTCTAATAGGGGTCAGTTAGCAGATGGAAGAGAACTATTCACACACACACACGAAAAAGCTTCTCTAAACCAGGAGTGGACAAACTTGTCCTACAGGCCAAATTCAACCTACTATCTATTTTTATAAAAAAAGCTTTATTGAAATATAGCCATATCTACTCATATACACATTGTTTATGATTGCTTTAGAGACCATGTGACCAACAAAGTCTAAAATATTTACTTCCTGGACCTTTACAGAAAAGTTTGTAGACTTTTGTCTAAACCAATGTTATCAGAATGGAGGGCTAATAAAAGCAATTGATGGGGAAACCCACATAGTTTCTGATTCAGTAGGTTTGGGGCTAGGTTCAAGAAGTTGTATTTCTAGTACGTTCCTAGATGATACTGACGTTGCTGGTTAGGGGAATACACTGAGAAGCACTCTTCTAAACTGTGTAGGTGCTCTTTTTTTTTTTTTTTTTTTTTTTTTTTTTTTGTGAGGAGATCAGCCCTGAGCTAACATCCGCCAATCCTCCTCCCTTTTCGCTGAGGAAGACGGCCCTGGGCTAACATCGGTGCCTATCTTCCTCCACTTTATATGGGACGCCGCCACAGCATGGCTTACCAAGCAGTGCGTCGGTGCGCGCCCGGGATCCGAACCAGCGAACCCCGGGCCGCCGCAGCGGAGCGCGCGCACTTAACCGCTTGCGCCACCGGGCCGGCCCCGGTGCTCTCTTCTTTTTAAGAACCTGTTTGGATGTGCTATAGGCTATACAAGCCAATGAGAGAGTCAATTTTAAAGAGCAGATGGATGTTGGTGTTCTTCAAATAGCATTTGCCTTGCATTCAAGTCTGGAAAAATAGCATTGCTAAGAGAAACAACTAAAAGTGATTTACTTTTCTTAGAAACTTGAAATGTCACCTTGAAGAATTAACATGTTCTCCATAAAGTGACTCTTTAGCTTTTTTAAACCCATACTCAATCCACAATAAACACAACACCTTACTGAGTACACAATTTTAAAATTTATAATAAGATTACACATATTATACCACTAAACTCTTTGAGTTACATTTGTATCCATCCTATGCATGGAAAAGAAAAAAAAAATACAACCTGCCATACTGAAGGTGACTTCTTTAGAACCAAAAATTGGGTACTATACTTTATATCTTTTGACTTTTAATCCAGTACTCTTTTTCATGAGATTGTCCTGCTTATCAAAACAAACTACCCCAATTTCGTAAAACGGACTTAACGTACAGTTGTGCCACCATCGTTAAAATTACCTCATGTGGCTTAAGATAGAGCTGGGCATTTGAACTTTCACTGCTGAAGATGCTAACAGAGGAGTCTATAATAAACTGCTGCTCATGCAGAAAAAGAAAGGAAGTCAAAATGTGAATTTGTGGTGGCTGTGGTCAATGAAAACGTGGTTTCCTACACTGTGATATACAATTGGGACCAATAGTTTATTATTATGATGGAAGCATCCTTTTGCTGGATATTAACCAAGTGTCATTAGGCAAAAGCAATTGTGGAAGTAGTGGTAAGATGCTCACTTTGGTTAACGATTTGGAAAAAAATCTCTGGAGATTTAAAAGTAGGTGCAGTATATCCGTTTCTTTTATTGACTTTGATGCACTATTGGAAATTGAAACCACTTCAGATGAATAAAAACCAGTCTATTAAACTGGGATGGAGAAAAGGGCTTGGGTGAGATTAATATTTAAAGTACTCACAGCTGATAAGTAGGTTAAAACAATAGTAGCAGACTGGTCTCAGCATCTTTCTTTATTTCACGTTTAGGTTACAAATGTTGGCGTTCATGAGACTATCTTAAGGTAATAGTCCTGGAATAAAATTATATGATGGATTTTCCCATTAATATCTTTCCATTATCACGGATTTGGGATCATTATAATAGTGGGGACTTTCTGCCTTGAGATATTTAGCAAAGAAGAATATGTAAAGATAAGAGAAAATTATATAATTTTTCTGAGCTTTACTTTGTAATGAACTGGAGAATTACAATAAACAACTCAGAGGCATAAATTATGTACATATTAAACTTGTGTTTCATATATGTATTATTTTTAGCGAAATAGAAATCAAGAGAATTTTTGTTAGATTGATTCATTTCTCTTTGTAGTTTTTATCTACTTTTGGTGTAAGATAAAATATACTTTTTTAGAAAAATTCACTTAGCCTTCAAATATGAGTAAGGCATTGCAAAATATCTTAAACAAGAAGTCAGAGAACCTGTGTTTTCTTGGTTTTGCCACTGACCAAATACAAGACCTGAGAAAATTACTTCATTTTTTTGGACAAAATAACCTCAACTTTAAATGTGCGTATTATTTGATAGCTAGTTTCCTTCTGAAACAAAATCCTGTGATTATATGTGATATGCTTCTATAAGCAAGTTAAATCTTTATATAATGAAATTATATTTGTAGCAATTTTCTAAATAGTTGTTTAGTGGTCTATTGTAAGCATCATGAGGTAACAGTTAACTTTCCACAGAATATGATCACAATTTTGCCACCAACTCCCTAAAATTAATTTTACATCATTAGTTGGCAATTTTCAGGCAGAATTAGAACTGTGGACCTAATAGTCCATATATATATAGAGAGAGATACACACACACACACACACACACACACACATGCATACACACACACACACACACACATATACTTAAACATGTATAAAGGTGCATCCCAGAGATATATAAAGCCTTTAGGATGACGGACAATATCAGCAGTTACTTGCTGACTCACATGATTCTAAAATTTACCACGGAGCATTTAGGAACTGATGACATTTCAGTCCTTTCTTAGGTTCCTTTAGTAGCTAAGAGGTGGCCTTAATCCTAGAGGCAATCATTTTATATGCTTGAACTACAATCACATAATCATAACTAGTCATGAGCTGTATCATTACTTTCTTCTTCTAAAACCTAGAAACAAATTATTTTGCATTGGCTTTTAAAGAATAATAAATGATGAAAAATTCTGAATGTATTTTTTAAAAGTTATGTCATAAAATATAGAAAATGGTTTCATGTTTTTCTTCATTATTTCTATATTATTCACATATTCTGTAAAAATTGATTCGAAAACAGTTTTGATCTTTTTTTTCTTTAGGTTTCAAATATAACCCAAAGGGAGGGTGCCTCCATTCCCTGAAATATTCTATCTAGCTTTGTAGAATCTTTTAATATGTAAATATTAGAAGTCTCTATATCATGTATGGGGAAAGAAAAGAAACATAAAATTATCCACATGGTTAGAGAGATTTATATTTAATATCATGTCTATATAATAATTTTGAAAAGCATTTTTACATTTCTCAAACTTAGAGTATTTTTCACTGCTATGAGGTCTTCCCCCGAAAGCCACAGCTAAAGAGAATAGCTGACAAAATGAAACTGTGTTTGCTCTGACACCTGCCCCCCAAACCTCAAAACCGGGCAAGGTTTATAACCCAAAAGAGAGTTCATTGGTAAAATACCACCCTCTAAGTCTCTACTTGTTTTAGGAAAGAGATAAAGATGGTTTGACACTGAGACCAGCATAAAAAGCCTGGCAAGCACATTCTTCAGAGAAACACTGAGAAGAGAAAGGAAGTAAATTCTGTTGAGAATGTGGTTCAAAAACATTGCCAACTGCATCTGGTGATCATATGCCAAATCCTCCCCATACTGTGAAAAATCACTTGAAGCTGCTCATTGTCAGCTGTTTAGAAATGTTCGCTTAATTCCTGAGTTGTCCTTGAGAATTTACTCTTGAACAGATTGCTTGTTCTATTGACCTGATCTTATACTTTTCATGCTATATTTAATGCAAAGATATACCTTTTACCCTAATTTACCTGGTTATAATACAGGTTTTCATCAGCTAGCATGAAAGATGTTTTCCTGGTCCTTCACCTGAATGTGGGTCTAGTGTTGGAAGGGAAAAGTACTTTGTGGTTTTTTTTGTAATGTGCACTTCATTTGGTACACGTAGAGATAATTCATTCTTTATTTCTCCAGTTGGGAACTTTAAAAATCAGGATTCTGCTTTGTCTCCTTGCTCCTTTGTTTCCTGGAATTCTTAAGCACCTCTAGAAGAAAATTGGGTCGCTTGTTAGATTGAGTTGAAGAGCCTTAGGGATCCATTTTTCAAGGCAGTCTATTGGGTCTGCCTCCTCTACCCCTTCAGGCAGTCCAGTAATTCTGACATTCTAGTTCAAGATACTATCTTAAAACTATTATCCCTCTCGTATACCACTGTATAGCTCTCATTTTGAACTATTAATTTATCATTAGATAAAGTGTCTGGGAGCATTATTTGGTGTCCTGTATTTCTTGTTTTAGAGTCAAGTGTTACTACTTGTTAATTCTAATTTGAAAAAGGAAAAGGAAACAAATACCAAAATAAAAAGCATACTGTCACAGATCTAGTGTGCAATACATTTTTTTCTCTCAAAGATTTGTTCTTTTCCAGAGAAGCTTCCTTGAAATTATTTGACAAATGTGAGTTGCTGTCCTTGCCACTTATTCTTGCCTCGAATATTTTGAAATCATTCCTGTACCAAATATTTTTCTTCACTTTCGGTGTTTCTAGAAACTTTTCTACAGAATAAATTATACCTATTTATTTGACTTTTAAGCCTTTCAAGTACCATAGTTCAATAGAAATATTTAGAGTAGCACTAATGTGCTATAACTGATATATCCTTCCACTGGCTTTACCTCGTTTCCTTCTTCAATTCTATTTGCAATTTTTAGATACATGATCATAGAGGTCAACTTACTCAACCATAGAATCTTTCCTATATTACCTTTTCTTAAAGAATGCATGATAATGATCTATCTTGACTTATGGAATTTTTACATTAGTGAATCTATTTCAAAATAAGGTTATTTTACCTGACAATATAAATGTGCTTTAATTACCTGAACAGAACTATAGTTCAGATCTTTGAATCACTATGGATTAAAACATCATTTCACAGCCAAACAGAAACATGTTCCCAATCACTGAACTTGAATTATTGTTATGTAGCTTGAGGCTTGTATTAAAATCACTGAATAATTGCAATCAGATTATTATAATCAAGTACAGGAACTGTAATTACAGGTTACAGTCACTTTAAGCTGCCCTGGAAGTCCTATATTCTGATCATATGCATATTAAAAGTTTATGTTAGTGATAAAATTAATGAACAGGACTGTAAGCACTTGTCAGTAGGAAAGATGTCACATATCTTACCATATAGGGAGTTATATTTTCACATCAAGGACAACTGTGTGCCTACATGATTTTTTGTTCTTTCATAAGTTAGATTGTAGAGAAAATAAATTAAATCCAGTTCTCACAATCTGATAATGGTTGTTCTAGTATCAAACTTTAAAAAATTTACCACGTTTTCTTATAGCAATTAATATTTTAGGTTTCATCATTCATTTTATTGGTTTAAAAATAATGCAAAGAAAACTATGTAAGTTTGTGTATAGGAAGAAAAATTGTGTTCCCCAGTGAACTGTAATCTGATAAATCCTTAATAAAAGGGAAAGTTTTTTTAAATTCCTTGAGATCAAAACCAGGAAAGAAAAGAAAAACATACAATCTTTTTCAAATGATATGATCTATTTTGAAGAGATAAAATGGGAAGAGATTTGATATTTGCTGTAGCAGTGTATTAAAGACAGATATCAATGTACTGTTAATATTCTGATGAAAAGACCAACCCTATTTAAACTTTAATAATCTTGTTCTTTTATTCAAACAATGAATATGGCACATAGGATATGAATTGTATTTTGATAGTCAGAGTCTAAAATTAGAACTTGAAACCAAAAGAAGCCTAGAGCCCTAGGGGTCCAATCACCAAGAAACGGCTCCTGCACACATGTGCCAACCACTGAATCATTTTATTACACTTTCTGATTCACAGTGGAAATGGGGACAAGAGTGAACACACAACCACAGAATATAAGTAGAAAATATATAGCATGTGATTGGGCAGGGAAGTTAGAAGGAGAAGACGTGAAAATGTTAACCGTGTAGGTCACCTCCAGGGAATTTCACTCCAGTTCCTTATCCAGATGTATGACCAAGGATAACTGTACAACACCAAATAAGAATAAATGCAAAATGACATTTTATACAGACAAGATAGGCCCGCAAACAAGGAGACAAATCTTGTGCCAGATTCACAGGCTTTCTACAGCCACCATGACAGACAACATAAGCCAGATAAAAGGCTAACCAAACACCCAGATGCTGTTGCTGGAAAATTACATACTGGAGCTCAGCATCTGGGTCTCATAGCTGCCAAGTTCACCCCATGGGTGCCCATGGTGCTTGGCTCAGATACTGAGCCAGACAGAAGAGGGGTGAGCACCATGAAACAAGCTGATCACCACAGAGAACAAGAAGAAGATAGAAAGCCAAGTGTATAATAAAATAGCATGAACCTGCCAATATAGTTTCAAATACATAAACCCATACTTTAGTGTTCCAACATAATGCTGAGAGCAGGTTTTTCCTCTTTGGTGTAGAGATGATTTAAGAGGCATTAATGGTGGGCCTGTGGCTATACCCTCTTACTGAGTAAAGGATGCCAGTCATAAAAGAAATTATAATCATAATTAGACAATGGATTACATCTACCTTTACATCTAGTTAAAAATACCTAGGAGGAAAGCTAAGCAGAATGGGGAGAGGCAGTTGGTATAAGAGCCTATATCAACAGGGTAAAAATGTATCAAATCAATATATAAAACAGCATGTAAAATCCAAGATGGCAACAGGATAATGAAGTGAGCATTACAGCCTCCTCTGGTTTCACTTCAGGATTCTAAAAAACTATCAATTTATAGCAAACATGCTCTTCACCGCAGATTGTGTCCTTAGGAACCTGCAGCAATACAGAAATATGATGAGAGGATATGATGAGGATCTTGTGTCAAGGCTTGTGAAGCTTGGTATGTAGATTTTAATGAGTAATCAAAGAAAGTAAATATAGGAGTATTGTTCCAATCAGTATATTTGTTTTCATTATATGTGGTTTGTTTTCCTTCTCTGATTTAGTGCTTTGTTTTAAAGCTTCAGAAGTATCTTAGAAATATTTTATACATGTATTTATTTTCAGAATATTTTTGGCTGAAAAAGTATATTCTGGCTCATTAATAGGTCAGCAAGTAACAGGGCATAATGCCATCACATTCACATTTGTATGTGAAGCCACAACTCTTACACTGCTTTGTAATTGCCAGCTTAGGCCAATTGTACTCCACAAGGGAAAGGATGACATACTCAACTTTCATCATTGTATCCCAACACCACAGCACCATGTCACTGTGCTGGACACATAGTAGGAGCTTCATAAACATTTGATGAGTGAAGGAATATGTCAGTGACTCTTTTCTTAAGGATAAGCACAATTTTTATGTCTACAATTATGTACAAAAAACATGTGTTCCCCAAGAGCAGCAGTTCTCAAACATTCTGTCACTAGGACTCATCTATATTCTTAAAAGTTGAGACTTGCAAGAAGTTTTTGTTTAGGTAGGTTATATCTATCGATGGCTATCATATTGGAAATTAAACCAAAAATTTTGAAAATATTAATTTTAAAAATAAACCCACTAATCTCATTAACAAATATGCTTTTATGGAAAGAATTATATTTCCCCAAACAAATAATAGTGGAAAGAGTGGCATCCCTTTATATTTTTGTTAATCTTCTAAATGTCTAGCTTATAGAAGACAAATTCTCATATCTGCTTCAGCATTCAGTCTGTTGCAATATGTTACTTTAAATAAAGTATATAAAAAAAATCTGTCCTCACATACATATATAGTTGGAAAAGAGGGGACCTTGTGAGCCCCCTGAAAGGGTCTGAGAGACCTTCACAGTTCCTCAAACCACACTTGGAGAATCACTGCCCTAGAGAACCTGTATTCGAATCTCACTAAAATTGATTTAGCAACATTTCATTTCTGTGTTAACTGAATCCAAATTTATAGATAAGCAACTGAAAAATTATTTTGTAAGACTTCTTATAATTGCTTTCATCATAAACTTATGGCCATAATGATAAATCAGTACTATAAAACTCTGAAATGCCTTTAAATAATTATGTAAGTAGATAATAAAATAGTTTGTGTTAATGAGTGACAGCTATTCTAGGTCTTTGGAGAACCAGCTATGAACTCATACCTTCCTTATTGGTATAGTTTGTGTGTGTATGTATGTCTGTGGGTATGTTTTAGATACCTTTGAGGCTCTGTTGGTGGAAAAATTTCCTCTTAAATCTCAGCAGTGTTGCTCAGTGTTTTTAATTTAAATGATCTCATAGTTTTTCTGTTCAGAAAAATGCACAAAAATTTAGTAAGTAGGCTCGAGACGTTAAAACAGTCTATTTGCGCAGGTTGATATAAAGATGAAAAGGTGGACTATGATTATTTTCATCATAAACATTTATTTTTAGGAATTTACTATATGCTCTAATTTTATGTATATTTTCTCATGTATGAACATGGTACCAAATACCAGATTTATAGTCAAAAATGCATAATTTCATATTAATTCATTTAATAATTATTCATTGAGCATTTCTTTATACCAGGCACTATCATAGGTCCTGAAGATAAACACAATAAAGAAAATAAAGTACCAGGCTTTATGAAGAGTATATTCTAGTGGAAGGAAACAGATAATAAATTATCAAATAAAAAATAAATAATAAAATGTTACCAAAACTAAATACCATTTTACTCTCATTTGCTTGGCAATTATTAAGAAGTCTTGTAATACTATTAAAGATGATATGGGCTTAAAGAGTATTTTAAATATGGTAGGTAGGAGTGTAAATTGGCAGACAATAGGTTGTTGCCTTGTAAAGTTGAACATAACCTTAGACTCAGTAATTCTATTCCTAGGGACACATTCAAGAGAAATGCTTGCACATTTGCCCCAGGAGATATAGACAGAAATGTAAGCAGCAATACTATTAATAATTGCAGAAGATTGGAAGCTGCCATAGGAAAAGAAAAGATATTTGGTATATTTACACTATGAAATATTACACTGTATAGGAAACAAGTAACCCCAGATACCTGCAACAACATAGCTAGGTTGTACTTGAGCACAAGAAGTGGGCCACAGAAGATTATATTCTGCATAAAGATTTTTTATAAAATGAAAAACAATTTTAACTTAAAAAATCATTGTTCAAGCATGTGTGTGTATGTGTGTATTTAGGCAAGAAGATGATAGACACAGAATTAGGATAATGGCTAGCTGCCTCTGAGGAAAGCAGGAGGATGGATAGAGAAAGAGCATTAGTGGAACTTTTTTTAAGGTTAGATGTTGGGTCCAAGGGTGTTCATTATATCCTGAATAAATGAACGAGTGAATGAAAATGAGGACTATGTAAGGACTAAAGACAGTAGTGTATTAAAAACCAAGGATTATGATTAATTCAATTCTGTGCTCCTGAGATTTGTGTGTGTGTGTGTCTGTGTGTCACACATACGCACATTTTTTCAGGTAGTGGTAAGTGATATGTGTAACAGAAAAATAAAACAATACAGAGATAGAAACTTATGGAGTATTCTTTTATAGTGGATATGTACATACATGTGAATATTTGTATATATAAACACACATGCAATTTACACAGTGAGACAGCTCTGTCATGCATCACTATTCGCATAAACAGCATTATGCTGAGTCGATGCTGCCATATTTCACAGTGCAGTATGAAGAAGTGAAAATTATAAACTGAACAGTCAAACAAGTGTGGAGCAAAGGCGAATTATATGTTAGCTTGGGTAGCCATGACCAAAAGTTTTTCTACTGGATTGTGTTTTTGTGCAATACTATACATTTATTTTTAAGAGCTTTGCAGTGAACAATCTTGTGAAAAATCATGTCTCTGGTAAGGGTGTTTTTGAGGCTGTTAAATCGCAGTGTTTTCTTTGTGGGTATCCCAAGGGGAGTAAAATCCCAAATGAATTTAGGAATAGAAATAGCGCTACATTCCTAACCAGTTTGTGTTTTATCTTCGAGACACAGTCAACTATGCAGCTAAGGTGCTTTTTTAAAAGATTTTTTTGTGTTAACTACAGGCTATATCTATAGCAAATATATAATGTATAGTTGAATTTATTTTTTTCATCACAACCAAGTTTCCATTTCATCTATCTATTTGCATTTCTTTTTTTAATCTCACTTTTCTGGTATTCTATTTTACTTTATTCTGTTAAATCAACCCCATTTCTTGATTCTGAAAATACAAATACATGGAAAATAGCCAATAACTTTATCGGTTATTATGTCCATAGGAGAAAGCTATTTTGTCACCTTCCCTCCATCCAACCATTTTGCTAAAGAGACTCTTATTTCGTACATGTCCATGTGTATATGTGGGGGGACACCCCTCCAAGAGGTGTGACTCAACCAATCAATTAAGATAACTCAAATAGGCTAAACAAAAGCTCAGTGTGATGTGAAAATGTATCATTTGTCTAGGAGTATATTAGTTCAATATAGACTGTCAATCTGTATAGAAGAAGAGAAAATGAACTGTAAATAAAATCTTAGCTATACAAAATGTCTTCTCAGAAAGGTTTAGAAGTTCCAACTATTTTCCCTAAACACAGATAATATATTTTTCAGCAAAATTTTTCACTAAATTTTCAATTAATAATCGTATTTATGCCCTTTCTCTAAAACAGTAAAATAATTTTTCCTAAACTTCACCAGAAAGCACATTCTTAATCTCCAGGTTCTTTTAAGAATGATAATAGTCATACTTTACACTTTAAGAACACCATTATTTTCCTTTTTAATGCTTTCTACCAAAGAGCTCAAAGCATTGCAAAATGCTCTTAAAAGTTATATTCATGTTTCCTTCCTTTGATCCCTATGATGAAATGCAACCACCTCCATGGTGAAATACAGCCGCCGCTTATGACAGTGAATAACAATTCCATACAATTCACAAGAAATAACATACCCAATTAAAACTGTAAAGGGGTCTTAGAAAGACAGACTTTAATTAGCGAAGCTGGAATGTGGCCAAGCAAAAAAGTACCATGAAAAGTGGTCATGACCTCATTTTAACACTCTGTCTTATTCAGAGGACCACATCTAGAGTAGCCCATTGCATCAGGCTGACTTGGGGCACTGATTGATTCAGCACTGAATAGATGGGAACAATGTCACATACTTAATCATCATCTGCATTTATCAAAGCAGTCAAGGATTTTCCTTGGCGAACCTCCTCCCTCAGTTAACGACCCTGTGCATGTCCATTCATGAGTCATAGAACAACATCAGGTCTACCCTCCCCTTTCATAACTATTTTTTGATAATATATGTTATCAAGTACAAAAACAACCACAAAATTTTGTATAATATTGTAAGATCAAAGGCCAAAGTAATTTCAATGTAAACATTAGGTATTCAAAGGCAACCATCTTTAATTCTGAAAATAAACACTTTTCTAGAAATGTCGGAAGCTAAATATCACTAGTTCCTCAATCCAGTCATCCAGACTCATTCATTTCATGCCCACAGAAGGTGGAGAAGCAGTGGATAAAAAATAAAAACACTTAAGGAAAATAAAGATAAGCCTTATATTGCACCAATTCTTTTAAACATAACTCAGTGATATTATTTAATTTAGAGTTTCCCACATTGCTTTTTCTAAATCATAAGCGTATATTAAAATAAAGTCTATATACAACATTCTGTATTATTGGATTTTTAATATAATGTAACATTTTTATCCACTTTTATTCTAGAAATTGCTGTGCAAAAACTGGTGTTCATGTGTTTGTTTCTTGCATGCTTCCATGACAAAGATCTCAAGGAGAAAATTATAGAACGCATTTCCAATTACCCACTTCTCTAGCAGCTTTGTCCCCAACAATTACTTCTGTTTCTCCATTCAGCAATTGCTCTCCTGCCACAATGGAAATGAGCTGGCGATATCAATGGTTGACATTCATCTGCATTGACCTAAATATGTGATTATATTAAAAGTTGCCACACTTCAGCCACCAAAGCTTTTGTTTACATAGTGTAAAAGTGGCCCAAGTTTTACAGTTAAATTTTATTCTGTAAGAAAAAAAAGTTTGAAGACACCTGTAGCTTTCAAAATCTGAAAGCAACTATATAGTCAACTGCTATCTAATTGACTTATTGGTTTTTATGTCTGTAGTAGAAAGCTATTTTTTCCCCTTTCCCCTTCTGGTAATAGCACTGGCCTCCCTGGGTTTATGGGGTGCCTGTTTGTACACTCCCACTCCCATCAAGGATTATGCATGTGACACAGGCTTGACCAATAACAATCTTTCTCCAAGGCAGCTCTCTATTCCCCTTTGGATGACAACCTATGAGACTGTGGTCTTGGGATTGTTAAACAATCAGCCTCTGCAACCCAACAAGCCCTCAAATGGTGACAGAGGTAAAGAGAAAGAGGGACAGCATATAGACACTGGCAGTCCTTGAGTCTAAGCTACACTGAGGGCCTGCCACACCACACTTTTCCATGTTTGGCTGTCCAAGCTGATAGACCCTTTTTTTGACAAATTTAACTGGGTTCATATCATGTGAAACCAAGAGTACTGACCCAAATATTAATTGTCTGTATACCATGGATGGTCACTGTGCTGGGACTGGGTATCCGGAGTTGTGCTGCAGGGCCATGCAAGACAGACGTCGTCTCTGTCCGCATGATGGTAACTAACACACTGCATGGGAGGTAGAAGATGAACAAATAAGTAGTTAAGGATGAAATGTGACATGTTAAGAAGAAAAGGCACATGGCGCTGGGATAATGAAAAACAGAGAAACATACATAGAAAAAATGGTCAGGGAGTTTCTCCCTAGGAAGGTATTAGACCTAACAGATGTTACACAAAGTAACTTTAAAAAGAATGTTTTCATTCCAATCCTTTTCAAGTGTAGTTTTAGTCTTTTAAAGTGTTTGTTGTTTTTACTAATTAGTAATAACAATACTACCCATAATAACTTATTAATAATAACATTTATATATTATATTTTATAATAGATTATAATTTTATATTACATATTATAAATTATTGATAGCATTGATTCATCACCGGATGAATTTTATATCTTTTATCCCATGTAACATTCAAAGTTCTATAAAGTTAAAATTATTATCATTCATATCAATTTTACAGATAAACAAAAGCATGCAGATATTAAATACTAGCTAGTAATCAGAAGAGACTGCTTGATCTTCAGAAGTTTGAATTCAGAGTTTGTATTCTTCACTGGATCCTATTAGAAGAGTAAACCACACTTGCTGCTAAATTTCAAACATTACACATATATATTAGGTATAAAGAGATAATTTCCTCCTCCCTTAGTAGCGTCTTTTCCATTGAGATAAACATTCTTGAACATTTGGTGCACGCGTTATTTTCCTATACGTGTAAAACTATGCTTTTTAATAACCTGTGATCATGTTATACATACCATATATTCATAAGCCATGCCTGTAACTGACTTTCTCCCAAAGGTGATTTGAAACATTTACTTTTTATGTTTAAAAAAATTTTATCCAACTTGAATGCTTTTTTTCCTAAATTTGCACAGAACTGTATACAACCAGACCATTCTTTCTTTATAATAAAAGTTCTTACACTTTAATTCTTATAGTCTTAGAATTTCTCTATAGCCCATTCTGCCTCCTAAATAACCTTTTCTTAGCCAACTTTTGCCTACTACCTCAGCGTCAGGAGGCAAGTTTACCCAATAGCAAAAACACTCTGGAATTAAGTGAAGCTTTTCCACTAGAAAGACTACCATCCTCCTTCACTCCCAGTCTGTCTTTCTCTTCCAGTTATTATATGCATGGGAAGTAGATCTACTCCTAAACTCTTAGGCTGCATGAATGAAGAAAATGAATGGAAACCACAACTATTTAGAGAGTTCCTAGCATGCCACTCACACTCGCTGGGCCCTGGAGACTCAGTGGTGGACAAAGTCAATGGAATTCCAGGCCTCAGAGAACTCAATATGAAGATGGAAGAGAACACCATCTTAAAAATTTTGTTGTTTTGCCTGTTGTAATTGCTAGAATTAAAGGAAATAAACATGAAGGATGGTGTCACTACTCTTTCTTTCTCCTTTGTCTTTTCATGACTGGGTGTAAAGCTACTGGCAAAATATCTTTAAACAATAATTGAGGAAAATCCGAGTTTTTCTTAGCTACACTGAAATCCCAAGAGCCCTTCCTGCATTAGTAATGAGTTCGATTTGGGAGAAACAGTGTTTCGGCTTGGGTGGCCAAACCAAATGTTCTTGCAAGCTTGCTGGACTGGATATTATTAAGTGAAAAAAGCTATTGCAAAACTCTCAAGGTTACAATTAAGGCAATGCAGAGCCTTGGGCTGCCAGGAAGAGAGACAATTCACAGAGGGCTTTAAGATGAGCACATTGCACAGACCAAAGCAGAAGTCTTCAGGATCACTTTCCCCACAATCTCAAATCACTATAGGCTTCAAGATTATATTTGTTACTCAGCTTGTGAGATGCAGCCTGTAAATTTGAAAAGAAAGGTGTCAGTCATTGCTTCCATCGCTCTCACTGTGATGATTTGAAATCTTCACAGGTGTGAGGTCTTTTCTCAGATTATTTTTCCCATGAACTCTCTGGAACCACTTATTTCATTTTTTAAAGGCAAGGTAACAAGGAATACATCACTTCATATCTATTTTGTCACATGCAGCTTCTGTGATGAAATCACCACAAAACAAAAAAGTACCCCCTCAAACGTATCCATGGTTTCAGAGGCATCTTGTAGTACTTCACTGTTTCATGATATGAGCCGATTTTTCCAGTTGGTTCCAACCTTACAATCTAAATACTTGTTTATCTATTTTAGTGCTTTATTAAACTCTTACTATGTGCCAGGCAAGTATGTACACTATCTCTTTTCAGCCTCACAGTGAGGGTGAGATAAGTAGTATTATCTTCTTTTCACAGATGAGAAAACAAACCTTAGCAGGATGACCTTAGCTATAAGGATACACAGTTATCAAACAGGGGAGCAAGCATTTGAGCCCAGGAAGTCCTGAGTCCGTATGTAATCCAATATGCCACGAACTGCCTACTAAAAGACTTGTACAGATCTGCATCCAAAAGGAAACAGGCTGCCTATTGAATGTGTGTATAGAAAAAAGTCTCTCAAAGGATCTTACATGTAGAAGTTCTTGGGAAAGGGGAGGTTTATTGATACTTACATATCCCAATTAAATGAAACTGAAATTTTAAACACATGATTATTATCATTTGATCAAATGCTCATCAGTGAGAGGAAGGAGTGTGGAATTGAAAACATCTGCATTCTAAGTGCATGTCCACCAACAACTACGTCTCTGACCCTGGAGCTCAGTGCCTGCATGTGTAAAATGAGGCAATGGGCAGGAAGTTTGGTTGGGAAGACCCTTTCCAAACCTAAATACAAGATGTTAAATTAGATTACTTCAATCTTACACATTGGACGGTCTTTCAGCCCTATTTCTAAATCTATAGGTAGCAGCAGTAACAGAGTAATACTGTAGGGGATTAAGGTGTCTCTACCCATACATTCTACAAGCGTGAGTTTATGGACCCATATTAAAGAGCAAGATTATTGACCACGTTAGTGTTGGTTTCTATGAACAAGTAAAATCAGGACAACAGAAGTTGCCTCTATTTGAAAGAGTAAGAAATAAGAAACCAATCTATGATTCCATTTCTTTTAGCTTACTGATTTTTAAGTTTGTTTACTATGTGCCAAACACAACTTAAAATTAAAGTAATAATTTAGAAGTTATTTCTTTAAAGCAAAGGAAGAAAGAGGTCTCTGCAGGGAAGTATTTCCCTTGAGTCTTCCTAATACTGATTAACACTAGTTTTTGAAATGTTAATTAGTTTTGAGCTTAACAGCTAGTCATTGTCTAAAAGGGCATGGAGCAAAACTTTTTCAGAGTTTGGACTAAGGCGTATTTAACTCCTTAATGCCAAAGACTGGCCATTTACTCCATTGCTGGCCACTGAACCATGAGAATGCCAGGACTGATTAGCTGTGGTGATTAGCAGGCTGACATCAGGACTAGAATCACTTGTCATTTTCTTACATTGACAGAATACCTCAAGACATGTCTAACTTTTATCAGTGCAACGCATTCCACATAGTAGTAGTACGGAATGCGTATTTTTTGAACCTTCATAGACTATGAATAGGTTTAATACAGTGTATACAATTTTTGATATAAGATATAAAATTCCTATACTATATTTCAGTGATTATCTTTGTCATTTAATTGGTATAATGGTGGAAAACAGAGCTTTTTGTTTCTTAGGCTGTATCTTAGAGACCATATTTATGACTTCTCCTAAATCTGTGCCATCTAAATTTCACATTTTCCTATTGCTTCTCAGTAGCGTAAAACACTCTTAAAAGAACATTCACTAAAAAATTCATAATAAGCAATTCTTACGGGACAACATGGCTTTATAGAAAACAGTTACAATGTGAAAAAGACAATGGAAATTGGAAAGAAGTAAGAAACATTTGCGTTACTCAGAAATGTTTGTTTATGAAGCAAAAATGCCCATATGTCTAGGTGGTCGTATGTATGAATTCAGCATTATTTACTCCATTTTACTACTCAGGAACAGAGATTTAAGAAATTTGCCCAAATTCTTAGAACTAAGTGATAGAGCTTGTATTTGAAAATGCTCTTTCTACTACTATAATCTTCATTTTGTCTTCCTTTATTATTACTCAAGCACATATTAGCAATTTGTTTGTTTCCTTTAACATTTGCATAGAACTCAATTTCTTTAACCATATTTGGGACAAGAATCTATTCTTACACAAACTGAAAACTCTACCTGGAATGCAATATTCTATTCTAGAAGATTCTATTTAAGCACTAAACTACGAAAAGCTAATGAAATATTAAAAAATAAGCTATGTTCACAAGATTATAGTATAGAACTGAAGGACAAATAAACTCAGATGGGAAACTTTGAGAAATAGCTTAATACTGAGAAGGTGCATAGTGTAATGTAGGGACACAAGCAGTAGAAAATAAAGGAATGACCAGAGTAGATGATCATCTAATGAGAGTGATATTTGCAGAAAACTATCCTGTCAGTCTAGAATTTGCTGAAAGAGCCATGGCTGGAAGAGGAAGAGGAAAACCAGAAATAGGGCTGTGAAGGGAAAAGTGAAGCAGGAAAACAGTAGTGGAATAAGAAGGAAAGACTTGATCTTAGAGACGCTGTAAGAAAAAATCCTCAGATTTATTTTTAATGGTAGTCTTTTTTACAGAAGTGTTCTTAGTGATCTTGGTTTTTCCTTCTCACCAAACCACATGCAAGTGAATCTTTCATTTTTTAGACCACTGTCCTTAAGCCTTTTTTTGGCACTATTGCATTTTCCCCAGTTCCTCCAGTCTTTTCAGTCTATCTATTTGTGGTTCCTTTCTCTTGTGGATATTAAAATGCATTGTTCTTTACTGTAGATTTCTGTGCTTGCATTTCGATCTACTTGTATTTTTCTCAGCCTTCTATGATTGAGTGGATTTGTCAATGTTCAGTTTCTTTTTCTATAGTACTAATAAAGATGCTACAGAAACTGAACTACGCATGAGACCAGGTCCACAGACCTTAGCAGTGCAGATGGAAGCCAAAGATGAAGAGACTTACTGAAATGTGGTTAAACTCTTTTTCAGGAACCACTTTGAGCTGAGATGCTCAGAAAAAGAAAAAAAAGTCAAATAACACCCCATATAGCAACGTGATTGTGTTACTTTAGCTTTCACAATCTTTTTTTTTTTTTGCTGAAGAAGAGTCACCCTGAGCTGACATCTGTTGCCAATCTTTCTCTTTTTGCTTGAGGAAGATTCATCCTGAGCTAACATCTGTGCCAGTCTTCCTCTATTTTGTATGTGGGTTGCCATCACAGCATGGCCCCCAATGCGTGGTGTAGGTCTACGCCTGGGAACTGAACCCGGGCCACCAAAGTGGAGTGTGTCAAATTAACCACTAGGCCACAGGGCCAGCCCCCACTTCCACAATCTTGCCAATAAATTTACAAACTCTGTACTTAGGTATGTGGTAAGCCGTTACTTATAACAAGTCTGTTATTAATGTCCAAACTTTTCAGCTGGAGTTGGAAGGGAACAATCATTAGAATGACCAAGTTACTCAATTACCTAACTAAGCTATAACCCACATACCATATTAAATAAATAGCACTTTTCTGAAATGCCTTTTTAATTTACAAGCATGTTCATCTTTCACACCAACTAAATCTATTAGCCCACAGTTTGTTGAGTTTAAAATAATGATATCAAGAACTACTGACAATTTACTAGCAAATCTGTATGAGAGCATGAATGCGTGTGCATGTGTGTATGTGTTTGAAAAAGAAACAGAATAGTTATATGCATAATTGCATAATTATTTAAATATTCCTTTGATTTTACAAAGTTCTTTTTATAGAGTTCTCATTACTAAACACATTTCAAATGACTTTTTTATCCTCAAAGGGATAATTTTCTGATCATTCTTATATTTACTATTATTGGAACAGAGTGTATATGTAGTAAGAGGCCTTTGCTGTCAGTCAAAGCCGAGTCTGAGCACAGGCTCTGCCACTTATGCTTATGCGACCTTGGGCAAGTTACTTTGCTTCTCTGATCACCATCTGTAACATGAAGATAATGGCATGGATTCTAAAAATGCAAATGAGGAAAAAAAAGCTCTGCATAAGGAGGTGTAAGGAGATTGCATGCTGTCTGTCTGGGATAAGGCTGCCCACTCTCTCCTAAGACAGTGACTTTCATCATCCAGAAAGTCACTAATCTGCTCTCCAACTTGCTTTTCTCAACAACTCCAAAGCAGACTAATATTAGGATGCACTTATATTTTCCAAACACATGCAGCTTTGAATAAAGCCTCATATACATTCAGAAATAACCAACACAGGGAACCAGAATGTTCTGTGTTTAGGTGGTATGCCCAGACAATTTTCTCTTAGGGAAAGATTTATATGATGAATTTCATAAGAATATTATTTTATAAATTAACAATGAAACTCACAATCATAGATCCCAGGCAGAGGGGGCCAGACAATTCTTTTCCTGTCTGCAGATAAAAAACGAAGCAAAACAGTCATTGGGAAATTCTTTTGTAAATATGGAATCAAAGCAAAGGGGAATTAGACTGATCTAATGTTTTATCATCATCATGTTAAGAGAGCATGATCACGCATCCCATCTCTCAGTAGAGATGACTTTAGCAATATTAGTAGCTGACACCATGGAACACTTTTTACGTGCCGAGCATTGTTCTAAGCACTTTCTACGAATTAGCTCATTTAATATTTATAAAAACCCTTGTAAAGTGTTCAGTTATTATCTCTGTTTTACAGTGAAGAAACTGGCACAGAGTGGTTAATTAACTTGTTTAGGATCACAAAGCAAGGAAGTGGCAGAGGGAGAATGCACTTGCCAATGGAGCCTAAATTCTCAGCATATGCTGGTTAGAGTGAGTTTCTCTTCTAGAAAATTTTGGAGTAGTGGGCATTGCCAATTTTGCCCATGATTCTCATTCTCATTATTTCTCCTGATACTGACTCCCCCATCAGGTTCTCTAAGAAAGTGACATTTAAGCTCTTATCTGAGGGAAAAGAAAGCAAAAATCACACAAATATTTGGAGAAAAGCACTCCAGGCAAGAAAGAATAATGAATGTGAAGAGGTGAATGCAAAAGAAAAGTGCAAAGGAAAGAGAGGAGTACATTCTAGGGGTGTTAATCTGTTTGGCTGATTCACAGCCAAGCATCACAGAACTGGGAACTATTCTTTCTTCTTGGCATAGCTCTACTCCGATTTCAGTATTGTAGTATCAGGCAGAAATCATACATATTTCTTTTGGTTGCAGGTTCAGGACCATTGCAGATATGAAAATAAGAGGCAATGCAGATACTAATTAAAAAAATATACATGTTGGGGCCGGCCAGGTGGTGTAGTGGTTAAGTTTGCACGCTCCTGCTTCAGCAGCCCCAGGTTCACAGGTTCAGATCTGGGGTGCAGACCTACCTACTGCTTATCAAGCCATGCTGTGGCAGGCGTCCCACATATGAAATAGAGGAGGATTGACAACAGATGTTAGCTCAGAGCTGATCTTCCTCACCAAAATAAAACAAAAACAAACAAACAAAATATAGGTGTTGACATCAGATCCAGTTAGAATTCTGGCTCTACGACTTACTAGCTCTGTAAGTTTGGGCTAATTAATTTTTCTAAACTTGAATTTTCTCAATTATTTTCTCAAATTATTGTGCAGATAAACTTAAATATCTATATAAAGCTCTGAGTTTAACATCAGACACACAGTGGTCTATACAGGGAAGTTTATCCTTCTACACGTGCTGTATAACTAGCTCCCTCCCACTTTCTCAGGAGCTTGTCCCTGCATCTTCAAATATCCCTTTCCCATTGTGTCATTTCCACAAACATTTAGGAGCATTAGTTCTAGCCTAAAAAAGAAAGAAGTCTCCTAGATCCTACCTTAACCTCCAGCCACAATATACCTTTTTGCTAACCTTGAGGTAAATTTTGAAAGGTGTTATCTACTAAACAGAGCCCTCACTGCCTCCACGCTCACCAAAAGTCTCCCACACTCTGTATGCGAACTTTCCATTTTGTATGTGTACCACTCCATAACTCATTTTTTTTTTAGAGGACTTTGTTATTCATTTATTTGTTGTTGCCAGGACATTTTAGCAGCATTTGACATAGCTGGGCACTGTCGAGTTGCTTTCTTTGCTCATTAGGGAAAACTCCATTTCCATGACTCTACAGACCATCTGTGTGCCAGTGAGTCCCAATGTTATATTTGCAGCCAGAAGTTTCTCCTGAGCCCCAAACTCAAGTGTCTGCCTACTTCATAGCTAAACTACTTTTAAACATAATCATGTCCAAGGCTAAAACTTTGACCTATCTCCCAAAATTTGCCTCTCTTTCATTTTTTCCCGTATCAGCAAATATCATTTTCATTTGAATCAGCTGCTGAAGCCAGAAACTTAAGTCACTCTTTTCAAAGAACCAACTTTTGTTTTTGTTGATTTTCTCTATTTTCCTATTTTCAATTTCATTGGTTTCTGCTCTAATTTTAATCATTTCTTTCCTTCTGCTTGGTTTAGGCTTAAATTGCTTTTCTTTCTCTAGTTTCTTAAAGTGGAAGCTGGGTTATTAATTTTAGATCTTTCTTCTTTTACAATATATGCATTTAGTGCTATAAATTTCTCTTTAAGGACTGCTTCACTGCATCTCACAAATATGATGTTGTATATTCATTTTTATTTAGTTCAAAAATAGTTTTCAATTTCTTGAGACATCTTCTTTGATGGAATATTTATTTAGAAATGAGTTGTTTACTTTCCAAATATTTGAGATTTCTCAGCTATCTTTCTGTTATTAATCTTTAGTTTAATTCCATCACGATCTAAGAATAAATGTACTTCGCATGATTACTATTCTTTTAAATTTGTTCAGGTGTATTCATTCTATGACTCTGAATGTGATCCATTTTGGTAAATGTTCTGTCTAAGTCTAAGAAGAATGTGACTTTTGCTGCTGTTTGATGAAGAGGTCTGTAAATGTCAATTAGAGTAAGTTGATTGATCATACCGTTGAGTCATCTATACATCTACTGATTTTCTACCTTATGGATCTGTTAATTAGTGACAGAAGGATATAGAAGTTGCCAACTATATTAGTGGGTTTGTCTATTCTCCTTTTAGCTCTATCAGTTTTTGTTTTACGTATTTTCCTGCTTCATTATTAGTTGCATACGTGCTCTGTTTTTAAGTTCATACTGTTTAAGATTGTTGTGTCTTCTTGGAGAATCAATGCTTTTATCATTACACAATGCCTCTCTTTATCGTGATAATTTTCCTTGTCGTGAAGTCTACTTTGGAATTAATATAGCTACTTCATCTTTCTTTTAATTAGTGTTTGTATGGTATATCTTTCTCCACCACTTTTCATTCTTTTCTCTCCTTGAATTTCAGTTTGGAAAGTTTCTATTGACTTATCTGTAAGCTCACAGATCCTTTGCTCAGCCATGTCTAGTCTACTGATGAGCTCATCACAGGCATTCTTCATTTCTGTTGCTGTGTTTTTTATATCAAATATTTCCTTTTGATGATTTCTTAGAGTTCCTATCTCTCTGCTTACATTACCCATTTGTTCTTACATGTTGTCTACTCTTTCCATTAGAACCCTTGGCATATTAATCATAGTTATTTTAAATTCCCTGTCTGATATTTCCAAGACCTATGTCATATCTGAACTGTTCTGATGATTGCTTTGGCTCTTGAAACTATGTTTTGTTTTGTTTTGCTTTTGCCTTTAGAGTGCCTTGTAATTTTTTGGTTGAAAGATGGCCGTATATTGAGCAATAGGAACAGAGGTAAATGGGCCTTTAATGTGAGTGTTAGGCTAATCTGGCTAGATGCTGGGCTACGTTTAATGTTTGTTGTACCTCTAGCTGTCAGAGGCTTCAAATTCCTCTGGTGTTCTTATTTTTGTCCCTACTTTGACTTTGGGCTTCTCTAAGTGGGTTTCTTTACTTTTAATCTTTCTTGGATCATTATATTTAAAGATGGTTCTTGTGCACAAAATATAATTGAGCCTTGTTTTTTATTTTAATCCACTCTGACAACATCTGCCTTTTAATTAGTGCATTGATTATTACATTTAAGGCGGTTATGGATATAGTTGGATTAATATCTACCATGTTTGTATTCCAATTACACATATGTTACACCTTTGGAAATGGTCCCACTGTCCTTGGGTGTTCTATTCTGGTTTTTCCATCTCTATATCTAATCTATCAAAAATACTCCTAACACTATCTTCAAAGTATACTTTGCCCTTGTCTACTTCTCTCCATCCTCAGGATCATAGCGCAATCTCAAGCTATATTCATCTCTTGTTTGGTTTATTACAACAGCTTCGTAACTGGATATTTTCCTTTTCTACTATTGCTCCCTATGAATCCAGTTTTACAAAGAACAGTCAGAATAACAGCGTAAAGGTGTGAACTGTCCTGTTTCTAAGACTCTTTTTGGCTTCCTATTTCTTTTAGAATAAAATATAAAATCTTAAACTAGTTTACAAGGACCTATATACTTTGTCCTCTAATTACTCTTACAACATTACTATTATTATTATTTTTAACAAGTCAAGTCCAATCCCATACCTTCTTTCAGCTCCTCATATCCACTAGGATCTTACCTTTGCCTCTACTTAAAAATTTTTTTTTGTCATTGATTACTCAAATAGCATATCTTTCATTTAGGTTTCAACTTAAATTTTTGTTTTAAGAGGACTTCACTACTCATTTATTCTGATAAAACACTATTATTTTTCTATATATACTTATCATTGTTTTTAATTACGCACCATTTTGAAATCTTTAATATCTACATCCTCATATTGTTTAATAAGTCACAAAATCAGGCAATGTCTCTTTTGTTCATTGTTATATCCCCAAATTTCTGACATTATGCTTGTCACAAGGACGGAGCTCAATACATACCTAGTGAATGAATTAAACGAAATACTACCATTTAATGACCCTTGAAAAATATCTGCTGCATGTCTAGTATATTTTATTTCTCTTTTTCTCCACAAGAAAATTAATTATGCTTGCCTCTCTTCAAAAAGTAAGTTTCAGACAGCAAAAGAACATAGGCAGGCATCCAGCTGAAAGTGGCACACCAGAGGAGGAAAAGAGATGGTATGGTATGACATATACAAGCCATTTAATTAGGAAGCAGAGATAAGAGCAATTCGTCACATTGCTAGGGTTTAATCAACATGGATGCAGAGGTAAATTTTGATCTTGATTTGGTGGTAAATGAGAGTCAGTGGGAAAAACTAAAAGTGGTGATGTCAGTTCCCACTTTGGAAGTTTCTTAGCACAGTTTTACAACAATAGAATCTATTCCTGTGTACTGCTTAGAATACCATTCATTTGCATGCAAGTCCAAAGTGGAAGTCTTGGAATGATTATTTGATGTTAAAGATTGAATAAAATGACTTCTGTTTCTGACAAAATGTGAAAGTGTATTTAAGAAATTCTTAAGTGGGGAGGGAACACTGAAAATGTTGGATAAAATAGAGAAAAGATATTTCTATATGCACAGATGAGCTGTCAGAAAAGTAAAGGAAATGTTTGGGCAACCAAGGCAATAAGAAAGCCTCAATCCAGTGAGGTAAGAAGTACTGGTGTTTGCCCGGGAGAATGTGCCAATCTCCATCAACTTAGCACTGGTGTCCACACAAGCAGAGAACAGGCTTGGGGCTATAGGAAGAGAAGAAGTTGGAGAATACAGCTACAACTAGACTACAGAGGGCAACACCCTCGGTGAGCTAACTAGTTAAAAACCTGCCAGAAAGGAGGAAATGGTAGAAATACTTGCCTGTCTTCCAAGAGAAATTCTAAGCAGTCACATGAGTTTGGGTTCATAATTCATACTAACTATTTGGCAAGAAAAATCAAAGAGAAAAATTTAATTTAAATACTTTCTGAAAGTTAAGAAAAATCCCTTTAAGTCTGAGTGTCAAAGAGTTCCCACAGATAAAGAAATTCCCACAGATAAAGTCAAATGAATTTGTAATCAAATATTACTCCCCTAAAACCCAAAACATGTAAATAATAAAACACTATGATTGAGAATCAGTTGAAACAAGATGAAGAAACTTCACAAAAGACTTCAGACCTAAAGAAATGGCAAATAATGGGATAAGAAGGTATTTAATATAATTAAAGAAACTAAACAAGGTATTGGAAGAATAATGAAGAACAAGAGACTATAAAAATGACAAGGCATATATCACTACATGATAGTCTTGCCAAAATGTTTAAATTAAATTTAGTCATGAGGAAACAATCAGACAAAGCCAGATTGTTTAACATTCTATAAGACAACTGTCTTTGATGCGTCAAAAGTATCAGTGCCATGAAAGGCAAAAAAAAAAAAGACGAAGGGACTGTTCTAGATCAGAGTTCCTCAACCTCGGCACATTTGACATTTTGGGCTGGATAATCCTTTGTTGTGGGAGACTACCTTGAACATGGTAGGATGTTTAGCAGCACCTCCAGTCTCTACCCATAGATGCCAATAGCTCTCTCTCCACCTCCCAAAAATTGTGACAACCAAACATGTCTGTGAACATCACCAAATGTCTCATGAAAGACAAAATTGCCCCCACTGAGAAACACTGTTCTAGATTAAAGATACTAGAGAGAAATGACAACCAAATGCAATGTATGATCCTTGATTGGATCTTGGATTGAAAGAAAAGGAAAGAGTTTATAATTTACAATTTGGATACAATTGGAAAACTCTGAATATTGATTATAAAGAAAATAATAATATTGTATTAATGTTAGTTTCTTGGATTTCTTTGGAGATAAATGCTGAATTATTGAGAGGTAAAATAAGATACTGCAGGTTTCAAATTGTAAAAAAAGTACATGTGTGAGTATATGTGTGTGTGTGCCTGTGTGCGTAGAAAGAGAGAATAATGTAAGTGCAAATGTGACAACACAGTAACAATTCTTAAGTTTAGGTAGAAGGCATATATGTGAGTTTATTTAATTCAATATGCTATTCTTTCAACTTTATTATAGATTGAATAAAAGTTTATAAAGTTGAGAAATATCCTATTCATTCCTTAAGGTCCAGTTTAAGTACCAACTCCTTCATGAATTTTTCCTTCCCCGTTCACAACCCAGTCCTCAGGATATTAACCACACAGACTTGAATGACAACTAATGGAACCTGCAGAAGTGAAGTTATTTTAATTGATATTAGAAATCAGGTACACATATTAGCAACATACTGGAAAAACAGATTGAGAGTGTAAGTAACTGGAAGCTAGATCTAAAGAAACTACTTGGAATATAGCACAGAGAGACAAGGAGATGGAAAACGTGAAAAAGATTAAAAGACAAGAGAATACAGTGAGATGATCTCCCATATACAAAATGGATTGCCAGAATGAGTAGAAGAGGTCTGAAAAGCTATAGCTAAGAATTTTTCAGAATTCGTGAATAACATAAACGCTGAAATTCAAAATCTAAATGAATTACAAGTAACTAACTCTCACTAGCAGAATGTCTAAAGATGCACTTCAGTAGTATTCTGACTCCAAAATACAATGTGTGGGTTTTTCCACACCACCAAGCAATTCTCTGATACCAACTGGGTGTCCTACAGTTCAACTCAATTCTGACACTATTTATTTACCTGTAGATAGCATCATATCCCACAGGTTAAAAACTCGGTCGTATAAGACTGTCCCCTTCCCACACATCAGAAGCCAATCACCTGGGCTTCTGACCCACAGCCTATAGATTGGAGGTTACAACAACCCCCTTCTTGGGTTCAATTAATTTACTAGAGCTGCCCTAGAACTCAGAAACCCTTTAATTACTAAATTACCAGTTTACCGTAAAAGGATATGTGAAAGATGACATGAGTGGAATCATATTAAAGTAAAGCTGGAGCAGCCATTTCAGAGGAATTGCCTTACACATCTTGTTTTCTTTATCTTCCAAACTGGACCAAACTGCCAGCATTCCAAGAAGTCAGTAAGGACAAGAATATCTTGTTTGTAGGGACTGATAAAGCTGGACTTGGACGATGACCGAATCACTAACCAATCAATGAATTCTAGACTTGTGCCTGATGACCGAATCTCAAGCCAATCAAAGAAGCACAAATGTAGTCTTACCTCATCTAGCACCAATGAATTCTTCTTTAATACAGCTTGCCTCATCCTCCCTTTTCCCCATAAAAACCCTAAGTCCCTCTCCTGTAATCAGAACACGTTTTGGGTTTCTACCTGAATCAGTGTCTCCCGAATTGCAATTCTAATTGTCCAAATAAATATCTGCTGTTTAAGTGGCAATGATTTTTCCTCAGCCAACAGATGTAACTCAGGAACAGCCAGATGGAAGAGATGTACAGGGCAAGGTATTGGAAAAGGGTGAGGAGATTTCATGCCCTCTCCAGGTACACTACTCTCCTCAAATCACCATGCGTTCACCAACCAAGAAGCTCTCCAAACCCAGTCCTTTGGGTTTTTATGGAGGCTTTATTACATAGGCATGATGGATTAAATCATTGGCCATTGGTAATCCATTCAACCTCCAGCCGCTCTCCCCTTTCCTGGGGGCCAGGGGATGGGACTGAAATTTCCAACCCTCCAATCGCATGTTTGGTTCCCCTGGCAACCAGCCCCCATCCTTAGGTGCTCTCCAAAACTCACTTCATGAACATAAACTCAGGTGTGGTTGAAAGGGGTTTGTTACAAATATCAGGACACCTTGTAGTTCTCATCACAGGAAATTCCCACGGTTTTAGGGGCTCTGTGCCACAAACAGGGACAAAAATCATATATATTATAAATCACAATTTCACTTTCAGGAAAAAGGAAAATCATCCCTGAAATTCATCCAAGAAGGAGTGAAAGCAATAAAAATGATAAATTGATGTAAATCTAAACAAATTTGGCTAAGATAATATTTTTGGAGTCAAAAAAAGATAAGACTAAAACACTGGACAACAATATTATGTAAATTGGGTGGAGATTTATAAGCATTAAAACATTCTAACATTTTCAGACTGCATTGATAAGGACAATGTTATTGATTTTTTTACAATTTTTAATTTAAACATGCATGTTAAAATTTCTAGAGGTAGCACTAAAATAATAGAAATAGACAGATAACTGCCCAACTGGTAAGTAAAAAAAAAAATCAACTAAGTTTAATAAAATTAACCAATCCAATAGATAGCAAAAAAAAAACGTAAATAATACTAAACAAAAAGTGAAAAAAATAAAAAACAAAACAAAGTGATAGAATGTAAATCATATATCAACAATTAAAATAAACATAATTGGACCAAACAGTACTCCAGTAAAAAGAAAAAATTTGCCAGAATGGTTAAAAAACACATCCCACCCCCTCCATATGCTGATTGAAAAAGACAAATCTAGAACAGAAGGGTAGAGAAGATAGGAAGCAAGATGGATGGAAAAAAACATACCAAGCAAATATTAACTTATGAAGAGCTAAGAAAGCTATATTATTCTTAGGCCAAAACATACTTTGAGACACAAAGCATTATTAGTGATAAAGACAGTCATTATGCACTGTTAAAACTTTTAATTAGCTAGGAAGGTACAATAATTCTTAAGCTAGTGAGAAACTGAAATGCAGATTCAACATACACAAAGCAAGAAAAAAAAATCAAACAAAACTGATGGCAAAAATTGTTAAATCCAATATGGTAGAGGGAGATACGAACACAGATCTCTCTCGGTGATAGTTAAATCAAATAGATCTAAAAGTTAGGAACACCACCATACAGGTTATGGAACCTAAATATAATACTGCTTGCAAAAACAACAGCTGGAGAAGACACTTTCCTCTCCTCCCCTCTCTCCCCACCTCCATCGCCAAGAAACAGGAAAGATTTATAAAACTTGACCATATACTAGGCCAACAGCCATTCTAAAGAAATTTAAAAGAATTGATATCATACAGACTGTGTTCTCTGGCCACTACAAATTAGATTAGAAATCAGCGATAAGGAAAAAGTTTAATGTTAGAAATTAAATTAAAAACTAACTCATGTATCACAGAAGAGATTATAACGAAAATTAGAAGATACTCAGAAATGAAAAATATGAAAACAGTACATAACACTTGTTGGAAGCAGGAAAACAGTACAGAAAGGGAAAAGTATGTACTTAAATACTTAGAAAAAATAAATGTGAAAATTAATTAGAAAAGAAGTTAGAAAAAGAAGGAATAAATGCAAAGAAAGGAAAAGAAATAAGATATTAATGAAATAGAAATTAAATATTCAATAGAGAGAATAAATAAAGCCAAACAACTTCTTTGAAAAGGATAATAAAATACAAAAACCTTCTGGAATCAAGGGAAAAATGAAGACACAAACCAAATTTAAAGTGAAAAAGGAAACATAATTTCAGCTGCCATAGAGATTAAAAGATTAGAAAAATATCTTGAAAACATTTATGTCAATAAATCTGAAAATGAGGTGAAATGAACACATTCTTAGAAAATTAGAAATTACTAAATCTGATTCCCAGGAAAAATAGAAAATTTGACTGCTATGATAATAGAATAAGTAGTTTAAAATCTTCTCATTTCAGGATAAATATGCTCCCAGGAGAAATCTCCTAGTAGTAGGAGGAAACAAAGAAAGGAGGTAAACTGAGAAGATGGTCTCAGGTAAAGCCTAATCTTCGCTTCATCCAGAGAAGAAACTTGGAAGTGTAATCACACAGCAGCGTCTTGAATCAAGAAGGCCCAGCTTTTGCACCCTAGGATTTATGGCAGCCCCTGGGTAGAGAATCTAATTTCCTAGCCATCTCCAGGTGGGATGACCTGGCTAAGGTCAACCAAGGACAAGTCCTCAGAGGTCACAGGTATAAACCATTGGCTCCAGCACTCCAGTACCACATCGTGAACCAGCCAGCAGGGATGTGAGCAGAGCCATAAAAATATGTTGAGAGAAGTTTCTACACTACTTGAATCTTTCCAAAGCTCACGGATAAAGATCTGGAGAAATATGTCACCTGTGTGCTGGAGAAGATCCCTGATTTTAAGGGTATTATCAGGATGTTTGCAGTGAATGTATTTCTAGAGAGAATCAAAACAAATCCCACTCTGATGTTTCTATTAATTACAGAGAGACGTACATCAGAAAAGCATCTTCCTGGTGACTTCTTCATATACAGGCAGAAGGGCCTACATGGACTAATAAGACTGAGCGTGAGCCTAGCAGATTCCATCCCTCCTGTAACCCAAACTTCATTGTTACACTGTAACCGAATGGCAAAATGGTAATCCTTTATCTCCACTTCAGGTGGGTCCATGAAGGTCAAAAAACAAAAGAATTGGTGCCATTTCCCCTATATTCCAAAGACCTCTGATCATGCTTCACCCAACACCCACAAATAAAGAAAGATTGAAGTCAAAGAACACTGGGAAGAGAAATATTTTTGCATAAAATTATCTGAGAATGCTGTAAAAGTTTTCCAAACCCTTCTCAGTTAAACTGTTACCCAAGCCCACCCCCTGGGAGATAGGTAGAGGCTGCATCCTCTTCAACTCAAGACCACAGAGAAGGCTTGAAGGAGATTACTCAGAGAGCTTGTGTTGTGATCACTAGAACTGGGGACATGCTGAACTAGAATCTGACTCCCATTTAGGAAATCTAAATGTGAGAAGCAGTGTGGTTCAGAGTCTCAAGAGCAGAGAAACAGTGAGATGCACTCGAAGCAAACTGTCCTACTACCCGCAGAGAAAATATACGTGGTTCCAGAGGCTCAAGTGTGGACCACAAAAGAAAGCCTAATGCCATCTGAAAGAGGACTTTGCTCAAGACAGCTGTGAGTCATGTAGGGGCAATGGCCTCAACAAAAAGAGTCCATGTAGGGAACAAACAGGAGCTGAGTAGAGGTGTCCTAAGAGAAAACGTCATCCCATTTCCCTCCACCACGGGAGTTGCAATTATTTATTTACTTATTTTTTTAAATCTACAAAAGTAGCCCAGGAGATCAAAAGCCAGCTTTAAATATTTCCCTAGCCTGGTACATGATCATGTCCTCTTATAAGCCCCTTTCCTTTAAATCACTCTCCCCACCTGGGTAAAACAATGAAGGGGTCCAAAACCAGCCCACTAAGTGGGGAAAGTAGGAATTAGAGATAAGAAAGAGAAGTCTGCCCTGACCCTTCTCCTCCCTGGGGGCATCCTCACTTAAAGAAGTGACAAGGGCAGAAGGAAGAATCGTTACATGGCATATGTACAGAGTTATGCGATGGTGCCACCGGACAGGACATTTTACCTTTTGAAATAACGCTATTCTAAGGCTAAAATAAAAAAACAAAAGGACAACATAGGTTAAGATTTCATCTAAGGGATAAAGAAGAAATTTCTACAGAGTAGGTCTAAAGGGTCATTAAGACAGGAAAAAATTTTTCTGCTTATATCTTAGTTTCAGCTCATATAATAAAATAGCTATTGTTATGAGTTGAATTGTGTTTCTCCCAAATTCATATATTGAAGTGGTAATCCCCAGTTCCTCAAAATCCCACCTTATTTGGAGATAAAGTCATTGCAGATGTAACTAGTTAAGGTGATGTCATACTGGAGTAGAGTGAACCCCTAATCCAATATGACTGGTGCTCTTATAAAAAGGGGGAGATTTGCACAGAGGCATACACACAGGGAGAACACCACATGAAGATTAAGATGGCCGTCTACAACCCAAAGAGAGAGGCCTGGAACAGATCTGCCCTCACAGCACTCAGAAGGGACCAACCCTGCCCACACCTTCATTTTGGACTTCTAGCCTCCAGAACTGTGAGATAGTAAATTTCTGTTAGTTAAGCCGTCCAGTTTGGAGGACTTTGCTATGGCAGCGCTAGCAAACTACTACAGTCATTCATGGATAGAGGTGGTGCCTTTTGTTTTAATTATTAATTTATCTTAGTCATTAGAAAGTATTGAAAATTTTAGCTCAGTCATTTGCATCATTTTGCTCAACATTAAAAGGCCTATGTATTACTTAACCTTTATGAGCTTCAGGCTTTCACATGAAAATAAATTCAGATTGTTTCACTCCCATGCTTTAAATTCTGTAGTGGCTTCCCATTGCAACAACCTCAATATTAACAATTCACGCTCCTTAGCATGGTCCACAATCTCATATGATCTGCAGAGTGCTTCTATCTCTAAACTCAAATCCTTCCATTTGTCCCCATATTTGCCCCCTTTAGCTGTGCTGCCCAAACAATCCAAGTTCATTCTGTTCTCATGACCTTGGCACATCACTTTCTTTTATCTTTTGGTACCAACCACCATAGCTGACGAAATCCCAACTCCCATCATTGGTAGCTCTACCTCCTTAGCCTGTTTTACCTTTTTCTTCACATTTATTTATTCCTGATATAATCTTATTTATTGACGTGCTTATTGTCTCTTGCTTCTCCCCTAGAATTTAATCTCCTTGAGCAAAGGGACTCTGTCATTCTCGTTTATCCCTGAATCCCAGAGGTGTGAGACAGAAAAGGTGCTCAATCAATATTTTTTGACTGATTGACTCTAAAATGAGCAAGATGGCCTAATTTCTTCCCACTTACAGGTCTAATTATCTATACTTTTCACATTTTGCTTATTAACATAAGTATAGTGACTAGATCTTCTTTTAGAGCAATATTGCCATTCCTTTCCCTCCCTCCACCCTCCCCCACACTGATTAATAGGCTAGACGGGCTAATGAAAGTCTACAACGTTGAAGTCTTCAGAACATACGTTATCCAGTTAATTTCTAGCATGCAAATTCTTATGAGAAGAATTGAATTCTAAATCTTTCATGATTTGTTTTGCATCACCCCCCAAAAAATCTAGAAATAGTTGATTGGTCCATTTCCATTTTTATTCTTTGGATATTGTTTGATAGTTGCTCAAAATAGTGTTAGTATCACCTCCAAAGTGTATTTCCATGACTGTAGGTACTAGTGTCTTAGTAATGCTTTCTTCCTTCTATTCACATGTTCAGTACCACCCACTCATCAGGTTTTTGTCTCTTCCTCCAATTATTTTAACATCCACTCATACAAGTATTTTTTCCCTAAACCATCCTGCTTCCAGCCTCTATTGTAAATACTAAGTTATAAACCATGTAATTTAAACATAAGTCCAAGTTCATGAGTATATTGTGAGGATGTAAGAGCAGAGGGGAAAGAGTCTGGGAAATCATTTTATTACTAACAGTATCCTTCCTGCTTGTAGATAGAGCAAAAGATGAAAATAAGTGGTGCAATCATAGCAGTGTATCAAACCTCAAAAATTTAGTTGAAGAGTTAAATTAATATTTAAAGCTTGAAGAAAATTAAATTTCCTTCCTCCTTCTCTCACTCTTGTGTCCTCGTGGAACACAGATAAATTCATTTGCGTAATTATTCATCAGAATGCTATGGTACAAACTTCTGGAGCTCAGGGTACAAAAACACTTATTGAGTTCATAGCATAGAATCCATAGCTCTGGAATTGTATTTCAATTCAATTACAGGATATTTATTCTGTAAAGTTCTTTGTGTTAAACGTTTTACAAGTCATGGCTACTTGGACCACAATCTTAAAATAGTGGAGAAGACAAAGCTAATATTGATAAAACACTTAAGATGTCATATAAATTAATGTAAAATATTGTATATAAATAAAGTCAAAAGAAATAAAATAGAGTCAGCAAATTTTAGTTAAGTAGAAGTAGTTGGAAAAGTCATCTTTTGCTAATATTTTAAGGTTGTCTATTTTATAATCTATACCCCCACCTATTCCAAAAATTTTTGCAACCACTAACCTTGAAGAAATACTGTTGACTGCAGTTAAATTTAGCAACATTTATTTACCAACACAGACAAACAATGAGAATGCCACAAGCATGTTGTGTTAATGAAGGTATGTGCAAAAAACATGATGATGAAGGAGAGGGAGCACAGATTTCTTCGGTTGTAAACCACTATAAACGCATGTTAGTTCTGCTAAGGTTAAACACAGCGCTACGGGAAGGAGAGCCTGTGCAAAGGATTCCACCACACACTTGAATGATCTCAAGGCCTCTCCAAAAATTCTCTACTACCCTTCCTGGCACTCTGCTCACCTGGTGCCTTCTCAAGCATATGTGGTACACAGACAGGCATTCTCTACTATCTGCTAGGAAAAATAACTGGGCATCTCAGATCATCCTGCATAAGCAGGGATTCTCAAATTTGATCCATTACCATTATAAAGCCAGAGCCTGGACCAGAAGTTCCCGAACACCACACTCTTGGGCTGTGGTTCTGAACTGAATGGCATACCTAACTTCTCCCTGTTGTGATCCGTTTCTCCAAAGTAAAGTTATTACCTACAGCCAGGGGCTCCAGTTAAACACATGGTGGCTTGGAAAATATGTCTGTACTGTATCTATACTGGTTTTCGTGAATATTTGAACAAAAGCAGGAAACAGTAAAGGAATCCATCCCAAGATCAGGCTTAATGTCCAACTTTACATCGCCAGTCTCAAGGTGGCATTTTGGCATGAAACTCAATTTTCTCTTAGAATAATTTGCATTGGGATTATGGGCTAAATGTTCTCAGAGTGTCTAAGCTATAACTCTTTATGAGCGACTGCACTTTGGCATTTAACTACAGCGTATGCAAGTCTAACTTACAGGCTCAGGCTTTACATTTGTCCAAATTCTCTACACGATGCCAGCCAACTTTTAATGAAAAGCATTGCTTCACAACATGATTTACTTGCTCCGTGCATTTTTTTTCTAGAGGGATTTTTGCTTTACATTAAATACAAACTGAAATTTTGCTAAGACTTCTGCCGTCAATTAAAATTCCCTTTGTAAGCTTCCAATCTTCCAAACACCCAACCCAATGCAAAGATAAAATGGTAATAAATCTAACGTGTTTTGTTCTATGCCATAATAACTGTTTAGACTATACAGAATTACCTTCTGTTGTATGAAGCTTATATTTCAAAGTCCATTGGATTTGTGTCCCTTATGGTGAACCACACAATACTGAAATGAAGCACAAGACAAAGAGAAAAAGAAAAGAAGAGAAGTATTAAAAAGAAAAAAAATAATTAGAGAAAATGAGTGGAGGAGGAGAGAAAAGTAAGGTTACTGGAAACTGCAGAAGCTGCATTATCTGTGTATAATGTGCCCAGAATACTACATTGGTCAGCTGCTGTAATGTAAAAGGTAATGTGTAAAAGTTTTATATGCTTTTCAGAACTATAAAGGCAGTGTGAGTGGATTTTAAACATTTTGATTAGCACCACAAAGATTTTAATGCTTTATTTAAACAGTTTGCTATAGGGCAAACACATTTGGTAGACAAGTAAAATGAAAGCCTGGGCATCAGTTTCTCTGTTTTCTATTAAGTAATGTTGCGAACTAAGCAGAAGTTGGATTCAGATATCAGATAATTATCTCCACACTGAGTGTCACAGTAAATAATTTTAATTGGTTTAACTTCAGGGACCATTACTGGCCTAATTAGAAACATGAAAAGGCTACAAGTATTAGGAAATATCCTGAAGGAATGAGAACATTAGCAATTCTGTCAAGCCATTTCAAAAATAAGTACACAGTAGCAGCCACATTTCAGTGCAAGGCAGGGTACTTGAAAGGTGCTCTTAGGAAAACGGTGCTTGTGGGTTTGTAATAAGAGATCTGTAATAGGCAGCATAGAAATTGGGTAACAGGCTGACATGTATGCTATTACTGTGTTAAAAACATACTAATCTTGTTCTGATTGCTGTTTTTAAAAGACGCAGGTTAACGTTTTCAAAGTAAAGGAACAATAATTGAGGTTGAATAAATACTTATCAAGAATATGTTGACTTACTGATAAAGAGAAGGATCTTTGAGTAAAATAGCTTTCCCCAACCACCTTCAGCACGAGGGGAGTTGTACTGAGTGAGGGATTGCATGGCTTAATCTCCTCCTCACCTAGGTTTCCCAAGATTGGTGAGAAACAAATGGGTATTATTCTTTGAAGCATATGTATATGCTGTACTTACTGCATTGTCTGTATGATGTAGTCCATATTTAGTAAATGGCTGTATTCTGAATGGAAAGTGAGATACTGTGTCCATTAGGTCAGAGATTATGCTAAAAAAAAACCCCTCAGAACTTTCAAACTTTCAAAGAGTAAAATTTTTACATCACATGAGATAACTAGAATGCCATGTAATATTTAAATGCACAAATAATATCAAGAACTTCTAATCAATAGTTATTTAGTATAGTTTTGTCTTTTTAATTTCTAATCTAGTTTTTAGCTTTCTACTTTCTGAAATTGATGATGGTAACATCTGACTAACTATCCTAATTAGGATATGAATATTTTAAATGCACCATCCAAGCTTAAAATTACCAAAATCCACCAAATTTTTACCCATTTTTGTTTATTTATTTGTTTTAAATGCAAAGAACAGAGAAACTAAATAGGTAAAGGAAGGCATGGTAAACTGTGGATCATTTTAAGAAAGCATACATTACTGGAGAAGAATAAACTCTATAATTTTATACTATTGATATTTGAGCACACTGTCAAATATAACATTATTAATATAATTGAGTATTTAACAGATAAAGAAAATCAGTAATTCCACCAAAATTTGTCAAACAAAAAATGCACACATGTATAAGAACTCACATCACAGATTTTCCCCGTGCATATGCTCACAGCCCCATACCTTACGGACACACATTTATGCATTCCTGCACAAAACCCCATTTCTACAGTCTATGCTTTTACCCTGATGCCTTACAATAATGCCACCAGTTATCATAATTATCTTTCTAATATTTGTGTGTTTTAAAATTTTGACAAATTCTTATTTGACTGACTTATATCGATAATTTAGAATCAAACTTTTTAAACAAGATTATAACAAATTATCTTTGTCCTCATGGAAGAGTATATAATATACGCATACAAATAAAATGGGAATAATTCATATGAAATAATTTTTAGCTACAGAATAGATTAATTGTTTATAGGTTTGTTAAGAGAAACACACACACATACACACACACACACACGATTGTTGATCATTATAAAACAATAGTTACTGCCTGCCCACCAAACACATGTTCCATATTTCAAATATCTTCCAAATGTAGAAGAGGGCGGGAGGGTGAGAGGGAGAATAAAAATGTGGTTGCTTATACAAATATACATGCTCATATACGTACACAAACAGACAGGCATATGTTCATATATTTCAGCTTTGCCCATGTGTTCCAAAAATAGCAGTCTGGAAAATTTGTACCCACACATCCCGCTCTCAGAGTAAGGATACAAATGAAGACAAATTTTCCTAGTACTCAAGTTGCTCACAAAGAGAAGGTACTTCAGGATACTTCATTCTTTTAGGCCACAGAACGTTGCAAAGCAGCCTTAACATGCAAATCTACTGCTCAAATACCAGATTCGTCCCTTAAAGAAGTTTGAGATTACTTTCTCTTATATCCTCTGCCATGAAACAAACTCTCTGCCCCTATATTCAGGGACCCAGGTGAAGGAAGAAAGGTGCAGATTGTGGTCTAGGCCTTAGTTTAAGAAGTTTTCCTCTAGAACATTGAGAGGATTTCTGGGTGATGGTAACAACGATTCCATCGTGTTTCACCCTATTCTCTGATCATTTCTCTTTTTATGTATAATGGCTAATAATTCTTCTTATTAAAATAATGTTACAGTTGTTCAGAACATGCCCTTGAACTCAGAAAATATGAATTGTGTAGTGGGGTAAGCATGGCTTTTTAGCTCTGACAGACAAGGTTTAGATGCCTGAATTCATCTTTCACTACTTACGTCGATACTGAACATTCTTTTTGGTTTGTTTGTTTGGTGAGGAAGATTAGCCCTAGGCTAACATCTGTTGCCAATCCCCCTCTTTTTGCTGGGGAAGATTGGCCCTGGGCTAACATCCATGCCCATCTTCCTCGACTTTATATGTGGGACACCTGCCACAGCATGGCTTGGTAAGCGGTGCGCCGGTCCACGAGTGGGGTCTGAACATGCAAACCCTGGGCCGCCACAGCGGAACACATGAACTTAACCACTATGTCACCAGGCTGGCCCCTGAACATCAGTTTTTTTAATCTGTAAAATGAAGGTAATGATTGAGTTGCAGAAAAAAAATGGAATAATGTGTATAAAGCACCTGGCTGATAGCAGTCTATACAAAAGATTCCTATTAATACTGATAGGGCCTGTTACCCCTTACGAATCTGTTTCTCCAGTTTAAACACAATTGCTAAATAGTTGTTAAACCTTGCTTATGGAACACAGGTCAAGCCACTTTAGATTCTTTCACGCTTTCAGGTAATTAGGCTTTCCTATAAAAACATCAAGTCTGTGATAGGAACCCCACGGTGGTTCCTTCTCTCTGGCCATTGCCCCTCCTTCAATCCCCGTGAAGACCTGCAATCACGTTCATACAAAGTAATCCTCACACCCCATTTTCATCCTGTCTCAACCCCCTGTCTGGACCCCCCAAATCACAGGTCTAGGGGTGAGCAGTGGGTCCAAAGTTGACAAATCAGAGTCCCTTTCCCAACCCCCCAACACCTAGACACAGTGAACTAGCCCATATGCTGGGCTGTCACTTGTGAAGGAATATGGTAGGACCCAGAGAGAAAAAAAGCAATCAATTTCTTTCAAAAGCTGTTAGTGCCTAATTCTCCATTATATACATGGGAGAAGCAAAAGAAGCCAGTCTGCAAAAGCAGAGAAGGAGATGGTCAGAGAGGAGCAAAACTAAAAGATGGAGGGAGTGCTGGCTTGGGTTTCCTTAAGCCTTCCTTTTCAAACTGTGTTCTTGCACTTGGATCCAACATCTCCAAATTCCAAAGCTCCAAACACCCCTTTTATGCTTTTGTTTTGTTCTTGCAAACAAAGAATTCCTGCTTATATAACTCTATACGAAACAATAGCATTAGTATTAATGTAGAAGTAATTTCTACTACTTTCACTCATAGAGTTTGTTTTACACTTTGCAGCCAAGTATGTATTGAATTAGAATTCTTAGGCTAAAACAATATCAATTGCCTTTTAATGTAATCTGAAGTTATCCACTGGCTCTTTCCCTTCACTTGAAATCTGAAAACTCAGGGATCCCAGCAGGCGTTATAGATTTAAATTGCTAATAATCTGTTAAATCTTTAGGACAAAGGTTAGTAGTAGCAAAGTTTACTTCATGAAGCAATGAAGCTTCTTAATTAAAGGTTGTACTTGGATAGCTTGATAAACGCATTGATGTGGGAGTCTACAAACTCTTCTGCTTCCAAAATGAAAGGCAGAAGTAATAGGGGTCCTACATCTTGGAAGCCTGCTTCTTGTAGGTTCTTTTATTCATAAACAGACATTTTTGTCCAGACTCTCCTAGATTTTCTTAACTCATAATTATTTATTCCATATTTTACAACTAGCCTTTGAGATCCTGATTAGGCTTCCTGTAAGAACACCTTCTCAGAGTACTGATGCTCAGATTTGATTGTGGATCATGGATCATTTGGGAAGCTTGTTAAAAGTGTAGACATCTGGGCCCTACAGCACAGATGATCTTTCAGTACTTTGGATGCCACCCAAGAATCTACAAAGTTTTAACAAGCACCTAGGTGATTCTGATGTACTCAGTTCAGGAACAACACTTTGCAAAAAATTGTTCTATTTTTTTTCTTTTGCTTAACAGACTTTTAAACTTAGAACACCTAACATAATGTGGCAAACACTTGAAAACATTTTTCACATTAATTTACCCAAATTACAACTGACTGTACTTAAGATTTTAACTACCAAGAAGAATAAAGTTAATTGTTTGATTACAAAGGAATTTCAAACCTTAAAGATATATTCATTTGATGCCAGTCAATAACCTGAACAAAAACAATGTAATATTGTGATTTTTTAAAAAAGAAAGACATAAAATTATTGCATTGCAGATAACTATATAAAGGCAATACTTATCTATGTTACTTTCAACCGAGTTCATCATAAATTATATTAATTTTTAAAATGAGATATTTCTCTTTGGTCTACAACTTTGAAAGATAATTTTTAGTTCCATTGTAGAAAGTGCAAGATACTAATGCTACTATTATCATACTCATGATATGAATTAACAGCTGTATTTGTGTGTACAATTTATGACATATCAAATAAAAAAATAGTACTTTTTTGAGGCCGGCCCAGTGGCACAAGTGGTCAAGTGCGTGTGATCCACAGCGGATCAGGGTTCCCCAGTCCGGATACTGGGCACGCACCGACGCACTGCTTGGCAAGCCATACTGTGGCGGCATCCCATATAAAGTGGAGGAAGATGGGCACAGATGTTAGCCCAGGGCCAGTCTTCCTCAGCAAAAAGAGGAGGATTGGCAGATGTTAGCTCAGGGTCGATCTTCCTCACAAAAATCAAAAAATAGTACTTTTTTATTTGCTTTATCAATGGATGGTTCCTATTCCTGAAGGAATTTCTTTAAATCATTTTTTTGGTAGTGTCTATATTGTTATAATGAATTGATAATGTGTTTATCTGGGTTACACACAATAAAATTATTTAAACATTTAATCCCATGATCCCTAAAAGTAATTTAATATAGAAGTCAATGTAGTGCACCTGCATTATGTTCTTTAAGGAGAAATATAATTCTAATTGAAGATAGCTATATTGTCTTTTATATACTAACCTTATTTTTAGAACTTCATGGATATTCAGCAACCCCGGTATAAATTCAGAAATTTATTTAATAATTTATAAGATATAAAATAAATTCTTATATGTGGGTCAATATTAAAATAAAAAGGAGAAAAATTTGTTACTTTTTTTAAATACTTAAAACTGTAACCTCCAAAGTGTGACATAACACAAACTGTTTTCCTTGTCTCTATAGTATACAGAGTTGATTTTTTAAATTATACAAGTAATCCATGATCACAGTAGAATACCTTATAATTTTAATATGGGGTGTGATCACCTTTCCATTACATCTTAATGTCTACATGTATCTTAACTCATTTGATCCATTCTCTATCCTCACATGTTATGGAATTTCTTGTTTTTGGCCATTATAAACAGTGCTACAGTGAACATCATTATACATACACTTGTGCAAAAATCACCTGATTATTTCCTTATTTTAGAATCAGGTAATCACTACATTAAAATATACCTATGTTTTAAAAGCTTTCGATTGACTCTAAATAGGACTGATTTTCGTCTTCCTAGGCAATGTTTTAAATGAGACTATTGTGTTCCTTCAAAAATTTATGTTTTTGTCTTGTCTCTTTGCTAAAGTTCTGTTTTGTTTTTTTCTGTTCGTATTACTGGGGCATTTTTCTTGGTGAAATTGAAGTTCATTTTGTTCACTTTCAGAAATGTGTGGAGTACTTGAGAGTCCTGCTGTACTTTTTACACATTGGCGTCTACACGTCACTGAAATTCTTCAGGTGGTAAATACAGAGGTGATGAGGGAATATGAAACTTGTATCACCCTGGAGTTTGTTCTCAAGTAAGTACCCTAATAAATTGAAAGTTACTATGTTATACATGAATTATTATTATTCAAATGCTTATAATTTATTAAAGTATTATCGACATTAAAATAGTCTTAAATGCTTTATGTCTTTGATGTTTCAGAAGTCCCTTTGTGACTTGGTTTAAGAGTCTGTGGACATTAAATAACATTCATTCATTTAAAAGGCATTTATTTTATATCTATCATGTGCTAGAAGCTTTGGGGGAATACAAAGTAATAAAAAGGTACCATATACACATAGGACAATGCAAATAACCGTACAAAATCATATATAGTTAGTGCTAACCAATGGTATAAACCATAAATGTTTTGGAATTCAGAGGCACTAGAATCTACTGTGGCCTGGAGAGGTCATAGAAGGTACATAGAAGGAGTAGAGCTTGGGCTACATTTTTAAGAAAGGATAGGATTAGGCTATTGAGAGAGGGTAGTGAAGAGGAAAGGCATAGTATGGTAGAAATGAGCAAGGCATACTTGCAGGACAGTAAATAGATGGAATTAGCTGAAAGAAAGCTTATGGGTAAGCAATAACGAAAGGTACATTAGAAAATGTAGGAGAGAGCCAAATTATGAAGGGTCCAAGTGCAGGGACAAAGTGGTTTTATATTCCACATCTTCGAAGATTTTCGAGCATGGGAGTGAATTGTGATGTTTCAGATAGATGAATCTGACAATATGATAAAGGATAGATTACAATATGGAAGAAAATAAAAGTAGAAGAATTATTTATACTCCTATTTATATAACACAAGTGTGAGATAATAAGGATCAAAAGTAATCAGTGAATCATCATGATGAACGTACTCTCTGCAGCCATGAGACTAAATAAACTCATCAAGAGAAAGAGGGAGAAAAGTTGTATAGTTAGACTTGAATCTTGGAGAAACACTGTGGGTGTAAATGGAAAGAGGGAGTGAAGTAGGCAGAGGACTACAGAGTATGCAAACATTGGTAATTCCTGTCAGGTGGCCCCAAAGCACCCAGAGATGATTTTTTCTGTAACATGTGGGTGGACAGTCACCAGCAAAAATAATTCTGTCAGAATTGTAGATTAGCCGAAGTTACCTTTGATTGCATTCATTTCTGAGACAGATTTCTTCTACCCTCCAGGAGCCTAATTTGTACATACTGATCTCTGACTACTCAAATCATCTTCAGAACTTCACTAAGTCTTGAGTTTCCCCTGTCCTTCAAACTCTATCATTTTACTCTCTCTTTTTACATTCTAGTCAAAGAATTGAAGAGGGAAATAATCTGCTTCTCAAATTAAAGTTCAAAAAAGTGAGAGAAATTGGTAATTTAAATCATCTCAAGAAGATTTGGGGATACTTTCACTAATGTAGGTGGATCTCTAACCCGTGAACTCTGATGGATTTGTCTTTGAGTTGTAAATCTCTTCTTCAAAACTATTACTTACTTAGACAAATCCTTGTCAACACTAGGATAGTTAAGTGTCTAATATTGTGCCCACTGCCGTGGAGTAACTACCTGGTAATACCTGGTTCAGTCATGTTAAAGCAGACCAATATCTGAAAGGTTCTTTGAGTTTTTCGTGAACTGATTTAGGGGCAAGAGCAAAGAAAATTAATGACAGATAAAAGAAGAGTTGAGCTGAGAATTAGCTATGAAAGATTAAGGAAAGATGGTACTCTAGGAGAGAAGTTGGGCAGCCCTGAAATTACTGGTCATGGAGCTCCAGTTGGGCAGCATAGTGGGAAAAGACTGAATGAATTGGGCTAATTGACCAGAGTCCTTAAAGTAGGTAAAGTGCTGCTCATTGGATGTTCTGAGTGGAGATGTGTCAGGCAAAGAGGTTGGAGTTGAAGATGGAGATATAAAATAAAATTTAAAAAAAAACTTGAATTAAAGAAAGTGGTGAACTGTGAGGCTTAGTTGTTAGATGGGCAATTTGAATGTATGTGGAAATCACTGAAAATGATGGGACCACACAGGGTAAAAATAAAAGCATGATGTATTTCCTAAAGTTATTTATTAAAGAGAACATACAGTGTGCAAGACAGTAAGAGCAATAATTTTAAAATCTATTTCCCAAAATTCTTCATAGATATTATATGAAAGTGAAGGTTCATATGTTCAAATAGATTGGAAAATACTGGGTTAACAAAGAAAACCAAGTTTCTTTTCTGCTCTGCTTTCAGCATTTTTGATTAATTAACAGTATGAAACTCTAAGAGAGAAATGTATGTTATGCATTTTTTTTAACAAAAATTATCTTTTATTCCCCTACCTCAGGACCCCTCAAGAAATTGGTAAAAGGTTGCTTCAGTTGCCCTGAAGAGATCGACTGCATCCTCTGGAAGAGGTAATAGAATTAAGGCTTCAGTACCTTGGGCCACTTGGAGTTTGACACTGAATCAAAGGGAGATATATCAGAAAAGGTGAAGCAACAAAGGAGATTTTGCATTAGTGGCATGATTTTTTTGTCACCAGGCAAAGAAGAAAGATACAGTGGAAGGCCTGCCTGGGAAGAGGGACTGAGGAATGTGGAGGTTGAGGGGGAGTTGACAGAAAGCATAGAGGAGCAAGCACCAGACGTGGCCGTTAGTTGCTGTTCATCAGTAGTAAAGGAAAAGGATTGAGAATAAGCTATATGAGAATCAAAATACAGGACTGAAAATGATTTCATTGAGAGTATGATTGTTTAGTTTCACATAAATGAGAGATTATAGAAAATAGAGTCGCCATAGTTAACTTCTAGTTAAAGAATTCAACAAACTTGCAGATATGCCTGTTTCTAAATCATCCCAAGACTTACTGTTTGGAAGAGGGCTCAGAGAAACAAGGTGGCAACATTTTACGTCATTATTATCATGGATGAAGATAGGGGTTCATCTTCATCTAAATATCTATGTTGAGAAAAATACGTTTTCCACTTTGGTAATCAATTCTTTACATAAAGAAATGCTAACAAATCAATAATTTCACTCTCTGATTTTCTTACTTGATTCTCCTTTGAAGATGGAGACAAAAAATCAACATTAACTTAGTTTTCACTGCTTCATTTGGGTCCCTGTTTTTTGCCTCTATAAAGTGATTCACATTTTCATGCAAGACTTTTCCAAATTCTCCAGCAGTGTGAATTGGGGTTTATATCTGTGACTATCTCCAAGTTTCTTTATCTGTCCTAGGCAGCAGGTTTCTTATCTGACGGCCTTATAATTATGGAAGAAATTGCATATTAATGATTTAGTGCTTACATAAACAACTGGCCTTGGAGAAATCTAATGAACCAACTTTGTAGGATTTGATTTTGCCTAATTAAATGTAAATAATGTTAAATTTGTATACGCCAGGATTTCTACAGAACCTTATGAATTTTTTTATGTACACAAAGCGTTATGAATTCAGAGTTTTTAACAGTTATCTTCTAAATCAGCAATTAAGATAATATAGTTTGACATCAGCTATGCTCTATGAATGTGAGGTACCAGCACACATGTGCACACTAAGTGTTTATGCATGCAAGGTACAATTCTCAACTGTTTTTTTTTTTTTATTTCTTAATGCTCACCTTTGAAGTTGGCAGCTTGTACATTTTTATCTGAAGGTTTGAATCTGCATCATGCTTTGAAGGAACAAATGGCCTCCATGTGGCGTTTGGCTTTCCCTTGCCTGTCTCTATTACCATGTATCAGTATGAAATTCATTCTGACATAGTTTTTTTACTTAAGCATATGCACCTGATCCTTTCCATTGGTCCTATGCTAACACATGCCTCCATTTAGGAATATGTACGATGATTAGCTTTTAAAACAAAAGAGTAACGCCATTTATAGAAAAAAGTAATTAAGCTTACATAGTAGAATAAGGTGGTAATTCCACCTTTGGGAGGATGGGACGATTATTCCGTATTTTTGTGCATGTTAATTTTGAAAACAATATAAACAAAAAAGTGCCTGGTTTCCAAAGTGGTACTCAGCACGTAGACTTAAAAAGCATTTTGCAAAAGAAGAGGATAATGACCTCTCTTAGAGAGAAGTAGCTCTGAGCCATCTACCATCTCTTACTCAATGTAATTTTTTTGAGCAGTTGCATGTATTGATGACATGGTTATATAAATGTGGTAGACCATAAGTGAAACAGAAAGGATGTTTTGTGTAAAATAATAAATCAGAAACTTGGCTTTTCTTAGCATTGGAGTCTCTAATCAACACAAACAGTCATCCTGGTCTTTACGGTCCTATATTGGTTCTACTTTAAAAAAATGTGAATCAGTGAAAAATCTGGTCAAGTTAACAAACAAAATTTTTCTATTGCCGTTTATTGGGCATCCCTTTATTTCTTGAGTGAATTAGTGAAAGAAAAAGAGAAAAACAAACAGAAAACAAGGAAAAAGGCATAAGAATAGGAGACTGGGTAAAGACAACCTATCTCTACATATGTAGAGCAACATTCACCTAACATTTTGTCTCTCAAAATTTTATGCTATAATAGAAACTTCCCAGGTAAAAGTCAGGTCTGATCAACTCCCAAATTAGCCTACGTATGTCATATACTTTCTCTGTTAAAATAGGTAAGTTAATTTTCTTTAATAAGACTCAATTTCTCCATCAGCAAAATAGAAATAGTAATACCTATGGTTGTATTTTTGAATAAATGGGATAGCATATGGAAGGCAATTAGTATATATACATCCAGGATAGAGTTATTCACTCTGATTGCAAACACATCTCCTGGAGTCCAGTATTCCTATCCCACTATTATCATTAGATGACAATCAGGAAGGATTAGAATACCTTCACATTATCTGATACCACAGAGACAAATAATAACTGTTTGCCTATATTCTGGAAAATTAGTTATGTTTAGAAAAGTTTCAAGACAGGATGCAAAAACTTTTAAAAAATGGACTAATACTTAAAAATGAAATAACTCACCTTTCAGTATGCTACCCACATAATATACAATGAACATTCATTGATTTATGTACCAACAATCAATACATGTTTGTTATTTGTTGAGTGCTTACTATCTCTGAAACACTGTTCTAGATGATGGAATACAACAGTGAACAAGATGGTGAAGTCTCCAATCTCATGGAGCTTGCCACCCTGTAAGAGAGACAAAAATAAACAAATGAATAGATAGTGACCGAGCTCTGAAGAAAGTAATTCTAATGAGAGGAGATTGAGGGTGGTAGTGGTGACTATTTTAGATAGGCTGATCAGAGATGACTTATCAGTGGAGGTGATATTTCTTCTGAGATCTGGATAATGCAGCAATTAGCCATGAACAGATACAGCAGCAAAGTGCTTCTGACAGAAAAGCAAGTACAAAAGTTCTAAGGCCATAATAAACTTGGTGTTCTCAGAGAGAGAGAATAACCCAGTGTGGCTGGAGCACACTGAATGAGGTCTAGCATGAAGAAGGATGAGGACTATTTTAAATAGTACTGTTTTCTTAATTTAAATTTTTGATTACTCATTACTAGTATATGAAAATACAATTGATTTTGTATATTTATTCTGTATCCTGCAATCTTACCAAACTCACTTATTAGTTCTTGTAGCTTCTTTTTGGTTTTCATTGAATTTTTTATCTAGATGCTCATGTCATCTGAAAACAAAGACAGTTTTATTTCTTCTTTTCCAATCTAGATGCCTTCTATTTTTTCTCACTTGACGTTACTGTCTAGAACCACAGTGACAATATTGAGTAGAAGTGGCGAGCATGGAGATTCATGTCTTGTTAGCTGGAGGTGTTTTGTAGATATCCTTTATCAAATTGAAGAAGTTCTCTTTGAAACCTAGTTTGCTGAGTTTTTATCATAAATGGGTATTGGATTTTTGTCAACTGCTTTTTCTTCGTTTATTGAGATGATCATTTTCTTTCTTTTTTGCTTGTTAATATAGGGAATTGCATTGCTCGATTTTTTTTAAGTGATACATCAACCCTATTTGCTGTAATAGACCCTATTTGATCATGATGTATTATCTTTTCTGCATCCTGTTGGATATATGTTGAAATTAGGTTTAGAATTTTACATCTATGTTCATGAGAAGTCTGATTTGCCACTAATCTCCTCCAGTGTATTTTTTACTCAGACATTTTAGTTTTTCTATCTAGAAGTTTGATTTAGGTGCTTTGTTTTGTTGCTTATTATTTTATATCATTCATGTCGCTTCTTAACTTTTTTTAACGTACAGAATACAATTATAATAACTGTTTTAATTCCCTGTCTGCTCATTCTAATGTCTGTGTCTGTGTTAATTGATTGCTTACTCATTATGTATCTTGTTTTCCTGCTTCTTTGCATGTGTGGCAATCTTTGAATGGATGCCAGACATTGTTAATTTTACCTTGTTGGATGCTGGATAATTTGTATTCCTATAAAAATTCTTGAGGTTTCCTTCAGAGAAAAATTAAATTACTTGGAAACATTTTAATGCTTTTAGAGCTTTCATTACGATTTTTTAAAGGTAGATATGGAACAGTGCTTAGTCTAGCGCTAACTGTTTCCCATTGCTTAGGCAAGACCTTCTTGAGTACTCTACCTAGTGCCCCATGAATTATGAATTTTTCTTATCTAGCTGGTGAGAACAGGCATTATTCTGGATCCTATCTTAGTCTTAGCACTGTTCCCTTTAATCCTTCTGGATGGTTCTTTCCCTGGCCTTGGGTGGTTTCTTCATATATAGGCTCTGATCATGGCTCTACTGACTATTTTCTGCAGGTCTCTGGGGCTCTCTTGATGCAGATCTCTCTTCTCTAGTACTCGGCCCTGGGACATCTTCATCCCTGCATCTCCCTCGACTCTCAGCTCTGTCTCTTCAATGCAAGAGGTGTGCTGGGTTCCCTTGTGTTTTCTTTCCCTGTGCCACAAGCAGGAACCTCTCTTAAGGCAGTAAGCTGTGGTAATAACAGAGCTTACCTAATTGCTTTCCCATCTCTCAGGAACCATGGTACTCTCTTGCTTGATTTCCATTGTCTTGAAAACTTTTTTATTTTCCATATTTTGTCTGTATTTTGGTTATTTCATTCTGGAGGGCAAACCTGGCCCCTGTTTTCTCATCTTGGCCAGAGGTAAGAGTCATTTGTTTTTGTTTTGTTTTGTTTCTGTCAATGGAATAAAAGCAAGGTTATCAGCTGAGAATGAGAAGGGGTGGAGGGATTTGAGTTTTAACAAGAGAAGTAAAGGCATGAAATAGTTCTTCCAGAGAGTAGCAATGCAATCTACTCCTGAAAATGTATTAAGATTTCTCGACTTTATGTATAAAATTCAATAGCTCCAAACTAAGAGGTCTAGGAAAAGGGTTAAAATAAATATGCGTAAATGAAAATATCTTTAATTCCTCATGTTAAATTTGTCCTTATTTTTTATCTTATTTTATTTTTTTGGTAAGGAAGATTAGCCCTGAGCTAACATCTGTTGCCAATCTTCCTCTTTTTGCTTGAGGAAGATTGTCCCTGAGCTAACACCTTTGTCAATCTTCCCCCATTTTGTATGTGGGTCACCGCCACAGCATGGCTTGATGAGTGGTGTGTAGGGATCCGAACCCGCAAACCCCAGGCCACCAAAGCGGAGTGCCCAAACTTAACTGCTACATGACCTGGCTGGCCCTGTAACCTGTCTTTATTTTTAATGTGAAGCCCAGTACTAGGCCTTGCATGTCCAATTCTACTCGTGGTTTAATGGAGAAAGATTTAATGACTTCAATTAATTGAAAAGGAAATGCCTTCTGATGTCAATATTTAAAGGAAAAAGTAGAGTGAGCTGATAGTTTTAACAAATATTTCATTATAAAAATATAATCTTAGCCATTGTGGTTACTAATGAAAAAGAAATGTCAAATGAATAGTTGGATGCCTTTAAATGATTGCCTACTCGTTTGATTGAAGAAAACTGATGAGCATTGCTTTCTACACAGATTATTTGCCTTTCTGCAATGCAGGCTGAATTCCATAAGGAACATGTTAGCTCTAATTGTTGCACATAATGTTAGTTTTAATATTTCTTTTTCCCAAGATTTATCTCTCTCTTTACATTTTTACAACATCGTTTGATAAATCTCTTTTGTGATTTCCTCAAGAATGCTTGCTTTTATTTTTTTCCAGATACCAAATATGTAACACAGCAAACTATGTTAGCTTTTGATTTACACCTTCATGGCTTTATGTCATTTGTAGTAGTTGTAGACTATGTTTTCACTTTGAGTTATTTAGTTTATACCACTGGATTGAATGGAAGAAAGTTTTTAATATAAAAAGTTGAAGAAGTATTTGGATTTAGGAATCTAGCGTTATGTTTGTTTCTTAATCCTTTGTACCATATGTAATTAATATTTACTAATTTTTACTAATTTTTATAGGGACTGATACATTTATATTTTTTCCCAAGTTCTTGAACAAATTAATTAATTTATTCAACTTTTTAAAAAAAATACCTGTTATGTGTAGAGCATTGTGGCAGACCAGTGGTGGAAGCAATGACAATAATACGTGATCCTTGCCATCAATAAGAACTCATTTTTATTATCAAAACAAGATTTATACAAATGAAATAAGAGAAGGAATACAAAAAACATCTAAATGCCATCCAATTGCTGGATTATTTCAACAGATAATAGAATTTTTAGATATTCAGAAGAGAAAGATACAATTGCGAAACGGACAAGAAGCGCGCCACTAGGGACATACTAATGAGATAGACAGTAGAATACAAATCTTATTTGAAGCAGTAATAAGCAGTAGGGAAAGTAACACAGAGAGGGCATCCTGGGCACCAACTTGGGAGACCCATGGTTACATGGTGAGGGCGTGGAGGTGTGGGGATAGTTTAGCTGGAGCAGAGAGTTTGCACTGGGAAAAGATGAGAGTAAAGATGAATTTGGATGAGATTGTCAAAGGCCTTAAATTCAGAGCTAACGCAAACTTCAGACTATCTCAGAGGCCTGCCAAGGACTCCTCCAAGTATTATTGAGTGGAAAAAATCACTTCTCTTTCAAAGTAATAGCGAATCATTAATTCGTGCCATTCACGGGCAGCTGAAAGTTTCAGTTCAGTCAGTCTTCCCAATTTAAAAGTGCCCATCCAACTAAGTCCCTCCAAGCTTACCCTGTGATATTTACTTCCCTGAACTCTACAAATTGTCTATTAAATATATTCACAGGCATCTTGATTTAATCTAAAACTAGATGGACCTCAAAGAAAGAATTTTCCTTTCTTCCTAACTGTTCACATCTATTTAAAATCTTTATCTGACCATATTGCTTACTTCTAAACATTTCTCAGGCCTTATTTTTTCTTACTTTGTGAAATGATCTGAGAGTTAGCAATGACATTGAGGAAGAATGAAGCGACCCAGCAGCTGGGGAGAAAGCTCACTATGTGTCAGAATTTTCTGCTCTGAAGAGAGAAACTGATCAATGATACGCTACACTGATTTTACCAGAAAGCTTGTTTATTGTTTTGGCTTTAGCACGTTAAAACTAGCAATGGTTCCATAAGAAGGCGTCGTGTTAAGAATTTTCTTGCCAACTGTAAAGTTCCTTGTTGGTTTCATAGATAGCTTTCCCCCCAGGAAATCTGTGCTCAAAAGGGAATTTTCTGAACTTAAGAGAACACGCTTTTCTTTGAGAAACTATGAAGAAGCCCACAACACAGTGAATGAAACATCCAAGAAAATGTAAACAGCTTTACGGTGGTAGGATTCCCTAAATACAGTGCAAGGCTCCTCTGATACAAAACAGCTGTTTTTCATGTGTATCTACAACCAGGCACAAGGAGAAATGCTGCTCAGACACCTTAAGTCATTTCAAATCAGCTTAAAGCATCTTTGGCGCCCTTAAATATTAATGAAAGTCAACAAGCAGTGAAGTCTTTGCCCTACAGGGACTGTCACTGGTCAGCTCCTTGCTGTTTGTTTCGAGTTAATCGAATTACTATATCACTGGTGCATTTGTACCCTCCACCATTAATGATGAGTGTCTTGGAAAAAAAAAAGAGGATGTTCTTGGCATAATGGCACATCAATCCTGTGGGAGATGGAGGAGGGGTACTCTTTTACCTAGATTGCCCTTGTGTGTGAGGTAGAGCTGTAGGTGAAGACCACTGGTGGAAATCAGTCTCTAATACGTCAGTTTAAAAGCCACTTCGCTCACATCATCCCAGCCAGATGGGAAATACACAAGCAGAGAAGAAAAAGAAGCTATGAAAGGAAGAGTTTAATGATATTAATTTCTTAATCTGGTTCCTCTGATGTAGGATCTAGACATTAGTACCAGTCTTAATATGCGTGGAAGTCACTTCAGAAAAACCACTTCTGCAGTAGAACTAATTGTTATCAAAATGAAAAATATCTTCTGGATGATACTGACACTACTTATTTGTACTTGGCAAAACATACCTTTTTTCCCAGCATCAAAATGGTTAAAATGAAGAAGCCAGGTTATTACACATTTCAATTCCAGAGTCAAATATAAAAATTTCTATTATAGGGACAATTAATTACATCTCAAAATGGCAAATGTGCATCCTTGTCAGGTAGAGTGTACTCTGATGGCCTTTCCTCAAACACTGAATGTGGAGATTTGATCTCTTCTAATGGTGCTGAGAAAAGGGTAATTACGCTATGGTCAAAGCTAATTTGCTTTCTGCCAGATGAACTGTTGTATTTTATTGTACGCTGACATTTTAAAGTAATTACGGCACTGTTGACCTTAGACAATTCCAGTTGTATCGCTGTCTACAGCTGCAGCGCTCGCTCTACCTTTGGCTGCCAGACAGTGGCTGTAACGAGGTAATGACACGGACAAAGAGCACCATATGGGGCTCCTTTGAGATACACAAAGCCCAGTGAAAGGAAACAAGAAAATTTTAACATCATCATTATAGTCACACATCTTTACAGCTATAAAGGATCCTGTCCACACATGCTTGTGCGCATGCACACACACACACACAGACACACAAATAACCTAAACACTTTGCCTGCTTATATCTTAGGTGTGTGGGTGGGTGTGGATGAGCGTGTGTGAGTGCATGCATGCATGCGTGTGTTTCTTTTGTCAATGGCAGCAGGCATCAAGAAGAAAAAGAGATCAGGTAGAACTGAATGTGAGGGACTGGTCTTCCGCTGACACGAGTTCAAAGGCTAAAGACTATTGATTGAGATCAAAGCCCAGGTTCTTATCTAATGTTAAAGACACTCCTTGTTGTTGGAAAGACATGCACATAATTAGGAAGAGAGAAGAGCACTTGAGCCAGAAAATCACTATAAACAGAGCTTCATTAAACTTAGATATTAGTTAATTTAAAGGAGGAAGTTATCATTCATTGATATATTTTAATGAGCTATCTGGCTGTCTTTTCTCTGGGAAGAAATAAAAACGTGTTCAGAGTTGGGCCTGGTTAATGTATCCCTGCTAAGACAGCAAAATAGATTAATACCACTTGAAAAGAAAGAGACTTATCATCTTCATGCAAAAATGCACAGGATCTTGAGCTATGCAATTGTTGTTATGACGAGGTGGCAGAAGACTGAGCTCTATCATCATATAAAATATTTTATTCTGTTTAGTAGGGTATGTGAAAATGTGCTATGGAAACGCGAGCGCGCTTACAATAAGCCGTGGGTGTTGCCTACATCATAGCTTATGGCCTACTTATGTGACACTTACATGGAGCAAAGGAAAATCAATTTGTTTCCTTTTGAATTACATTTATATAGTTCAGAGTTTTTTTTTCCCCCTAGTAATTATTGGAAGTGTACCTGTGTCATTATCTTACTACATTACACGGATGGTAGAGATTGCTCTAGTGTCCTCAATTTAGTTTTAACTGTGAGGTTTGTTTTGCCCCTAAAGTTTGTTTATTTCCTAGCCTTTTCTCCTTTCGTTAGTACTTAGAGATCTCTATGCCAATAGAGGTTTTTTGTTTTGTTTTTTTTAAAGGCAAAGTTCATTTGATGGAATTACTAAAGAATTCCCATTCAAAATTGCAATTACGTGGAATTAAAGTATCTCTTAAAATGGTCATTTCTGAAATGCTTACTTTTAGTGGCACATGACTGAAAATTTACCTTGTTTGTAACCCTAGTGAGGAAGATGTTCTAGAGTAGATGCAATAATCTCTTTTTAAGTTGCATGTTTGTTTTAACTTTAAAACTTAGGAACAACAGATTGACCTATATACTGTATTCATTTTGAAGGGTTTAGGGATGTGTTAATGCTAGAAAAAAACATTCTTGTTAACTATTGAATTCCACATGAAATTCCTGATATTGTTAGAATTACTTAACTATTCAGGCACTGTTATATTGACATAAACATATCTACTCAAAATCACATATTAAAAAGAATGTGTGACCAACATATTTTAGAATGTGAAGGAATAACAATATAAAAGCAGTTTAAGTGCGTGAAATGGTACACTAAAAAACTTAAAATCCTAACACTTTTGCTCTTTGCAGATTCAGACCTGAGTCCAACACTAGGAAACACAGCTGGAAATATCAACAACCTGGCTACTTGTATTCTAATTTTTTGTTGTCGTTAGAGACAATACTTCATACCTAATTTTTCATTTTTAAATATCCTTGATTTAAAACTTTCGTTGTATTTATTAATGAGTAATATCATGGAAGCCTACCATTTCATACTTTTAGAAACTTTTAGAAAATATTTGTTTTTCCAGGAGTGTACATAGCGATGTGAAATTGGTATATTAGTATCTAGTTTTGTTTACTCTCCAAGTGCTAAAAGGTAGAATGAGATAAAGAACGAAAAGAAGACTTTCCGAAATCTGCTTTTAAAAACAAGAGAGGAAAGAAAGAATCTCGGTCATATTTCTGAAAGAGGAATGGAGTGAGGGAGATACATGAGTCCAGAGTAGTCTCAGAATTGGGAAACGAGTTCTGACAGATTGAGAGTGAGTGGTAGAAAGAAAGAGAGTGACAAGGAGTAAGAAATCACTTCCTGGAATTAAGAATGAGCGCTGCAGCCAGAGAAGCAGAGAGAACATAGATGGAGTTGGAAGCACAGATAAGGAGAAAGAGCTACACCATGGAAGCAGGGAGACTGTGAAAAACCATTGCATAATAAAGAAAATGCAATGCATGCAAACCGGAACTCTAATGGTGATATCTGTAACTAGATCCTATAAAAATCCCAATTATTTTGAAGCTGACAGAATACTAATAAAAATAAATAAAACAAAGGACAGACAAAACAGGACAAAAGACATGTAATGGCTCTGATTTCTAATGCTTCCCGTTGATTTTTTTACTGTTACTTATACAAACTCTCAATATGACATGCCAATATCAATTCTTTCATTCCGCTCTGTGAAATCTCTACGGGAGAGATAAGGAAGACCTGAAAAATTTTGTAATAACTGCAAGACTGGGACTTTAATCTAATATCTCAGTAATTATGCTGATTATTTGAAAAATCAGATTTTTTCATACCACTAAAAAGAGACAGAGAAGTATTTCTTCCCTATGCAACGAAGTCTGTAAAACAAAACCAGAACTGGCAAGCGGAAGGATAGCTTTCTGAAAGGTTAAAATTTTAAAGTAAGCACTTAAAAGTCTGGAAAACTTTTAGAGATGTGTCGGAAGCAAAATGATTCTCTCAACTCTACTTAAAATGAGCTAGTTTTCCATGCAAAGCTATTTTGAGCCATAAAAAGACAGTAACTCTAATCAAGTATATAGATTCATTAAGGACCATACTAGATCGAGGTCAAATATGTGACCCTCCAATCTGGGTGCACTTAGCTGAGGCGATACTATCTCATCATTACTATCTTGAATTTATTGTCCATGAAATAGGCTGTTGCCTGCTTTTCTATCAAAACAAATATAAAGACTAATCCAGTACGTAAAAATGTAAGTCAGACTACTGAATCTTTTTAGCTGGACTAGCTATACTGCAGAGCAAGAGAAGTCTGCATAACATTTTTAAAATATCTTCCATAAAATAATGTATTTTCTCTCCTAATGATCCATTGCACTGAGTGACTTTCCTTAATTTCAAGAAATGGAAACCAATCTTTGTGTATCTGCCTTTCTTTAAATGTCATCTGTGCAGGAAAGTTTGAAGCAGTGTCAGTATTTTGCTTATCCAGATCAAAATTGGGCTGGAAAACAAGGGCACAGGGTTCTGAGGAAAGGGGAAGAGATTAAAACACCAATATTATTAGGGAGACTGAGTGCAAAGGTAACTATTAAAGGTTTGTAGACAATTTCAATGTATCTTAAAAAGGAAAAAAATATATATGTATATAGTAATTTTCACATATTTATATATTTTTATTACTTTATAAAGCATTAAAATGAACAAACTTGTCATCAAGAAGACTTCTTTCAACAAGTAATGGTTAGAAATTCGTTTGGCACTGACAATTAAAATACTAGGTTTACATATTATTTTAGCATTTTCACATTCAATGTCTTCATTGGGCATTTACATAAGGATAAAAAAAGAGAAGTAATTTGTTTATTACAAAGTTAATTAAATTAAATCAAATCTTCAATTACTCTTAATTTCCTTTATTATATAAAATTTGGCCTTCAGTAAAAACTTTTTCCTATTTCTATCACAAGGTGAAATATTTCTTGCTATTTTTTGGACCAGCTGCAATTTGCAATTGTGCCAGAAAACCATTCTTGTGCTGGTTGCTATTAGATAATGTATTTTACATATATTAGCCTAAATTAAGAGTCAGGACAAAAATCTTTCTTCCATTTCATTTGTTTTTTCCTTTTTCTGAATGATGAGTAACTGTCAGTGTGTGGACACCTCTTTTCAAGGAATGTGTGAAACTGTCATCCTGCTACATCTGCAGGACAATCCAGATGTTACACAGTCTGAAATCCAGGTCTCAGCATCGTGATGATTGTCAAATGAGAACAACCTAATTGTCTGCCTGAGTCTCCTTGCAATGACAATTTTCGATGAAAGTTGAAGGAGGCCAATATCTTTCAATTATTTTAAAACAATATTTTTTCTCTGTTAAGTTTGCATTATCTTTTTCTAGGTTAGTATTAAAAATATTTAAAAATCTATTTTGGAGGGGAGTGAGCTATACTTCATGACCAGACTTCATTAGTACTTATAGAGAAAAAACATTCTTATATTTTAGAGGTTTTCTCTAATCAGAGCTATCGAGGATGAGGAATTCTGATCTGGGGACAGTGTACGTGACACACTGGCATCACAGCCTGTTTATGCAGGTAAATGGCTGGTTTAGGACACCTCTGAACTGTCACGTACCATTTGAATTAATGAGGCCATACAGGTCTAAGGTCCCTAAAAGGGCCTCTCTAGATTAGGGTCTATTAAACCTGCCACAAACTGCTTAATGTTATAAAAGTGACAACAGAGATTCTTTTGGTTTAACACTTTATTCTTTTCTTTTTTCCATTTTTCTTCTTTTTAAATATTGAAAAAAGTATTTTCTCATTTTTCAGCAAACAGCCTGCTAACTTACCCTGAAGAAATTCCTATGGATTCCTTGGATGCTCAAAAATTCTTTAAAGAACACCAACACTTCAAAAAAAAAAAAAAAAAAACCTAATATCAAAAAGACGAATGAGGTAGAAAAGTAGTTTTAAGAAAGCGCATGGTGAGTTAATAAATAATGCAGTTCATATTATTTTGTTTGGCTTACTTTTTAACATTATTAAATACAGCTACATTTCAGCAAAGCTAAATAACAGAAACTGCAAAAAAAACTGGACTATATAATCAGGAATAAATAGAAAACATTCTCTCTGCCCAGTCATAATCCAATATTTAGCTGACGGAATAAAATATCACGGTATGTTCATCTGAAAAGCACAAACACCAACAAACAAAGAAATGATAATTAGCATTCTTTAAGGATGATATTTCATATCATTCTCCTGACGATAATTTTATTGTCACAATATTGGCTTCATATTTTGTTGTGTATCCTTTGTTTCCTTCCTCTATTATTTCAAAACTCTTTCTCAAATGACTATAGTTTTTCTGGACTGCAAATATTATTGCATTAATAGACTTTTGTTTTTGCTTAGAAAAATTTGAGTGCAAAATCAATTTAACATCTCCAAATCTATTAGGTGCTTAGCCTTTAATTTGCTGCACATTAACATTAAATGGTCAAAATATGAGGTTATTTTTGGAGTGATTATTATGATTGTAATAAGGCCTGACACTTGAGCCACTTCAAACACACAACCACCAACAGTTCCATTACAACAAAAGAGCTCCCAGCATAACACATTTTAATAGTCAGAAGAGTTGTGAATTCACAGCTTTGCACAGCAGGTGTGGCTGCACATCTTTGCACCCCTAAATACACTTGCTCATCTAATCTGACAGATTAGACAATGGCACAAAACCCTCATCACCGATCTCTAAACAAAGACTTCATTTCGGAAGAGACAAAGCTTCATGCAGACCGTGTTGCCACTAATAACTTTTCCGCGCGGAAAACAATGTATATTTTATTAATGAAAAACAAATTGCAGCAGGGAAGATGAATGCCTTGGCTTTTCTGACATTTTAAATAATTTGCTTTCTTTTCCCTTTCGTGCCTTTAATATTTACTTTCATATCAATCTTTATGCAATTTTGTTAATTAGCTATGGTGCTGGCAGCGAAAAACGGAGGGCGTCACAGTCCAGGACCTTAAAACGTATGTTGCAAGGGGAAAACAATTTTGCTATTTTTTGTGCGTAAACTATTTTGGAAAGCATCACCTTAATTAGAGCCAGAGGTAAGTTGGACTTTGGGGCACCCACACTTTGGTGACAAGGCTCTTGGCAAAGCGTTTCAAGTAAGAAATGGCAACCTGATTTCCTATTCGACTTGATCACAGCTGAACATTAAAAAGTGAGAATGGGGATGTGCATATTTACCATCAGGGAACGGACTGAGCATTAATGGGCTCGGGAGGCTGATTTGCAGGCAGCTGCACTTATCATGAATCAGGAAAGGGAAACAGCAGCCCTGGCGAGCTGTAGGTCAGTCAGAAATGCCGACTGGAGAGAGCCGTAAATCTCCAGCACGACTTCAGCCAGTGACTCGCAGAACACCCTTCTAGCGTTTTCCTATAATTTAAAGATTATGTAAGGTACATCGTGAGTGTGTTCGAGGAAAATATTAATTTAGAGATAAATCCTGTAATTGCTCTGAAGCAGGCTTCTGCTGCAGTTACACTTCAAACAGGACTGGCTGCTAGTTTTGTCAACAGTAGGAGGTCATGGAAGGCTGCCAAAGAAAACAAACCTTTTTCAATAAAATGCTTTCAGTTCTAAGTAGTCACAGAATATCTCCTGTAGTGTTTTATTACTGATATTTAAACTCTGATATATTGTCTTTTGCCGACAATTTCTTGAGTTGGAAATTTTCATCATAAAATGAAGTGTGACAGACACACCGGAAAGACGATTAATTACAGCCAACTCTGGCGAGTTGAAATAATTTTCTGTTGTTTTTGTTGGGGTGGGGTGGGCAGGGAAGCAGGAGGGAATGGTAGAAGTTATAGTGTAAACTATTTCTCTTTCTTTCTTTCTTTGTTGTTTCCTGAAAGACATATGACATATATTGGTAATGAATATCTTGAACCTTTGAGAAAAATGATAGAAGTTTTCCATTGAAGGAATAGTTTTATTAATGAAAATAATAAGGTACAATGTCGTTTTCATTTATCAATATGGTATAATTGATCCCAAAATAAAAGTATTCTACATCTGTCTCTCTGTGTAATTGGATAAAAATGTTAAAATATGAGATAAAATGCACAAAGGATATTCAGATTTGTCACATACTTAATAACCTAAATTGGAAATTAATGCATTAAAAGTATTTCCCAGGTAAGGGATGAGGAAGTTGATATAATTGATTTCCTAAACCACCCCTCTCTTGTAAGACAAGCAGTGTTCTGGAGAACTGGTTATTGCAATTTTCATTTGCATTTTCTAACTAAAGCTGCCTCTCTTGAAACCAGAAATCCATTAATGGCCTTCTGTCTTATGGTTGGAAAAGAGAACACATGGTGACTGTAGTTATAACCACCAAATTCTAGTCAATGGGTACAGCCTACTACACAGTACATATTCCATGTTCATCATTGTGGTTCATAAAGAGATTTTTGTTTGACTTTTTGATTTTTACCTTTTATTGTTATTCAAGCCCTAAAGATATATAAGAATAAATGAAAATTGAAAATAATATAACTGAGGATTTCACATATTCTTAATGATATCCTGGAGTTGCAAGATATAATTAACATTATAGAGTTCCTGGAGAACCCAGGCAGAAACAGAAAGAGAATTTAAGTCTCAATATTAGAGGTGTTGATGCAAAACTCGCAGGTATTTCACTCGCTCGCTCCTTATTTTCTCAGAGTATGGTTCAAGTGTTTTAGTACTTCTCGTGGTATCCTGACTGGTTTGAAAAGTAACCCGTGCATGGAGAACTCTGACACTTTCGGTGCTGGCATTATCAGCACAGCGATAACTGTAAGCTATGCATGGCCACCTTTATTGTTTCACTGTTTTAAAAGCTGTGTTCCACTTTGAAATTACATTAAGAATATAAATTTCAACCTCAAAATTATGATTCTGTGCAACAGAGGCAGAGTGTGGGCTTTGTAGCACAAGATCCCTTTCATTTAATATTAGGCATTCATCCTCTCACATTTTTCTAGTTTTGAAAACTGTTTGAAATGAATAGACATACACCATGGGATTCTAGACCCTGTAGAATCCCAGGGCCTGTGGCAGACTGAAGCCTAGCAGCGTCTTGTGCAGACACTGCCAGCAGAATATTTGAAGTGGATGCAGCTTAGGAAGAGGCTGATCTTCACAGGAAAGCCAGAATTTCCAAAAAAAAAAATTTTAAAGCCATTTTACCCCTAAATCATAGACAAGCATTAAAGATAGTAAAACATGGCTGTGATCAGGCAGTTTTTTTCTGGCATACTTTTTAAGTGAAGACTACTGTCTGCACAATTTAGAATGAAGGCCTGATGTTCTTATACATCCCATATAGTCTCCTTTTGAAAGCTATCAGCCATATGATCTTCCCGAGTCCCAGCCTGTCTCCTTCTTTAATATAGCTAAAATGAACGGAAAAGCACAGAGATTATTTGGAATTGATGTGAAATATGCCTTGTCCCAGCTGTCCTATGTCATGGCTGAGATTGGCCATCATGCATTCAACTTGATTCCTATTAGTCCATATAGAATACAAACCCAGAGACTCTTTCTTGCCTCTTTTTTATAATCATCATTGCTTCTAACCACACATACAGGGAAAAAAAGTCATCACAAGGCATTAAGGAAACAGAGACAATGTTCTTGATCATTGGTTGTCTTTCACTGAACCAGGTTAGAGTTTTAACTCAAGTTTTAGCTGTGAATTAACTCTGTCTAGAGTTTTATGGTACAAAGAAAATAGGATACTTTTCTATCTCATTAGCACGAGATATAGAGTTCTAATACTATTTATCTAGCACTAAAGATATTGATTCTATGAACTGAAACTGAATCTCTAATTGCTTCCCATTAAGAAATAGTATATTGCTGTGATGGAGAATAGAATTTGGAAAGGAGGATCAAGAAAAATGTTTATTAACAAGTAGGGTGTTCCCTTTTTGGGTGTCTCCCTAAAACAGCTATGATACCAAGAATCTCCACTGAAAAGATTTTGCAATTGCTAAATTTGATAGATGATTAGCATTCCATGATCACCATCACTTGACTGGGAAAATATTGGGCCACAAAGAAAGGGAGAGTAAAAGGTAAAACTATAAAGTGAGAGTTTGGGGACGTAATTGGCATAGTCAGAAGAGAAGGAAGTTTATCTATCTTTTGATGCACATAATTATGAGTCAATAATTGATGCTGTCCTCTTATGACATAAGTCAGCATTTCATCATACAGTAAGTAGTTGTAGATCATTATATAGAGTTCAGGCATTATGCTGTCTGCTGAGGTTAGAGAGCTAAGATATGGCCCTTCTCTTCAAGAGAAACATAGAGTTTAACAGGAAAATTCATAGCAGTTCCTGAATCCCCACTAAAACTTTTGTGACTTCTATGGTCAAGGTCTGCAACCTCAGTGAAGTCCACAGGGCTGCCTGGTCAGCTCTCTCACCTGTTCTTCACAGCAACTATTTCAAACTCGATCTCATTTCGCCAAAACATTCATCCTAACCTAAATCCCTCACTCCCAGGGAATAACATTTCCTCTCACTCATCAGGGGAAATAGAAACCATTGAGAGTCAACTCCGGCAACTTGTTGACATCCAACAGATACCTAACCTGAGACCTCTTTCCCCCCTCTAACCTGCCACTTCCATCACTCTACCAAAACTGTTGCCACTAGTGCTGCACAGGGATAAGTTTCTACGTACACAAAAAGTGTACTGCCTATATTTTCTTCTAGAAGTTTCATGATTTCAGGTCTTACAATCAAGTATTTAATCCATTTTGAGTTAATTTTTGTTTATGGTGTAAGATAATGGTCTACTTTCATGTTTTGCATGTGGCTGTCCAGTTTTCCCAGCACCATTTATTGAACAGACTTTCCTTTCTCTGTCGTATGTTGTGGGATCCCTTATCGAAAATTAGCTGTCCATAGATGAGTGGGTTTATTTTTTGGCTCTCGATTCTGTTCCATTGGTCTGTGTGTCTGTTTTTGTGCCAGTACCATGCTGTTTTGATTATTATAGCTTTGTAGTATATTCTGAAGTCAGGGAGTTTCATACCTCCACTGTTGTTCTTTTTTCTCAGGATTCAGAATAGGCACTTTTAATTGATCCTCTGAGTTAGAAATAAGATGTAAAAGAAAAAACCAGGGACACAAGAAGTCTATTTTAAAAGCTACAAGACTTAAGATGTCAGATTTTGAACAACTTCCATTGTGAACAGAGAAATCTATCAGAAAAAGATTGTGAGACATAATTTGGCAAATAAACAGCACTCCGGATAATTTAGAGATTTGTAGATTTAAATTATAGAATGTTGGAAATGATCCAACTGGATCCATGATCCAAATAAGGAAATTGAGCCCAAGGGAACAAAGTCCTCTAAGCAGGCAATGCCAGAGCTAAGAATACTTGCTGCACCTATCCTAGAACTTAGTCCACCATATCACAATTCCTATTTGTAAACCTCACTCAGTATTGTTTGGATTGGATCAAAATAATAACCTTTGATTAGGAATGCATACTTAATCATGATACATCTTACATAGGGTACTGATAATTCATTGTATGTCAACATTTACTTTTCATTTTTTAATGCCTCTTGATGAGTTATTGTCCTAAAGTTGAATGCCTTCAGAAATTAGCTTCTTAGAGGCATAAAACCCCTAAAGCTTACCAAGCAACTTTTGGGAAAAAAAAAACAAACAACAATAACTAGAAATAATTTACTCTGCTATATAGAGTACTTCTATGTTAGTTAGAAAAAGCTTTGAGAGTTTGGAAAAAAATTTGAGGGCTCACTTCAAAACTACTCTATATGTAGAGTAAGTGTATTTTAGGCAAGTCAGGGAAAACTATGTGGGTATCTGATTTCTGGAATTGCCACATAATAATATTGAAAATGTCCAGTTTTCAACCAAAAAATTTAAGAGGTATGCAAAGCAATAGGAAAGTGTGGCTTATAACAGGAAAAGGCAATCAATACAATTGTCCTGAGGAAGACTAAACATTAGATTTATGAGACAAAAACTTTAAATAATCTATTTTAAATATGTTCAAAACCTAAAGGAAATCATAGCTAAAGAATTAAAGAAAAGTAGGAAAATGACATCTCAGGAATTAAAAATAGAGATAAAAAATGAGATAGAATATACTATATATTTATATATTCTTTTCTTTCTAGAGCTAAAAAATACAACAACTGAGATAAAAAATTCACGAGAGGGGCTCAACAGCAGATTCAAGCTAGCAGAAGAAAGAATTGGTGCATATGAAGATAGGTCAGTTGAAATTATGCAGTTTGAGGAACAAAGAGAAAAAAAATTTTTTAAATGACCTAAGTCTAAGAGATTGGTGGGACATCATCAAACATAAGAACACACACATAAATGCCTGTCTCAGAAAAAGAGAGAGAGAAAGGGAGTAGACAGAGTATTTGAAAAAATAATGTCCAAAAACTTCCCAAATTTGATGAAAAACTTTAATCTACCCATCCAAAAAGCTTAAGAAACTCCAAGTAGGGTAAATTCAAAGAGATCTATATCTAGACTTATCATAATCAAACTGATAAAAGACAAAAACAAGAAAAAAATCTTGAAAGCAGCAAAACAGAAATAATATCACATACAAGAGATCCTCAGTAGATTAAAAGCTGATTTCTTATCTGAAACCACAGAGGCCAGAAGGCAGTGGAAATGACATATAAAAGTGCTAAGAGGAAAAAAAAAACCTGTTAATCAAGAATTCTGGATCTAGCAAAACTCTCCTTCAAAAATAAAAGAGAAATTTAGACATTTTCAGATAAACTAAAATTGAGTTTGCTGCCTTACAAGTTCTTCAGGCTGAAATGAAAGAACAATAGACAATAACTTGAATCCCCATGAGGACATAAAAAAACTCTGGTAAAGGAAACAACACAGGCACATATAAAAGACATAATAATATATTTTTGTTTGTAGATCCTTTTTTCCCTATTTGATTTAAAACAAAACTTCTTAGATAAATAATTATAAAGCTGTGTTGTTAGACACAAAATATACAAAGAGATAACTTGTGATGAAAGCAGCTTAAAGGTGGGGGAGAACAGAGCCATATAGGAGCAAAGTTTTTGTATACTACTGAAATTAAATTAGTATTAATCTGAACTAGATTGTTATAAGTTAAATGTTTATTGTAATCACCAATGCAACAAAGAGAAAGTAACTAAAAATATGTAGTGAAAGATGTGACAAGTGAATTCAAATGGTACAATAAAATAAATTGAAAGTAAAAGAATGGAAAAAGATATTCCGTGCCAACAGTAACCAAAATAAACCCGGAGTGGCTATACAAATAAAAAACAAAATAGACTTTAAGACATAAATTGTTAGTAGTGACAAAGAAGGACATTCTGTAATGATATAAGAGTCAATCCATGAAGAAGCTATAACAATTATTAAAATATATGCATCTAACAACAGAGCTCAAAAATATATGAAGCAAAAACTGACAGATTTGAAGGGAAAATAGACAAATCAATAATAACAGTTGGAGACTTCAACACCCTACTTTCACAAAAGCCAGAACTAGACAGAAGATCAATAAGCTACTAGAAGACCTGAACAACCGTATAAGCCAAATAGATCTGACTTAATAGACCAATGGACATCTATAGAACATTATACCCAATAAAAACAGAATTCATATTTTTCTCAAGAGAATATGGAACATTGTCCAAGAGTGACCATATGTTAGTCCACAAAACAAATTTCAATAAATGTAAAATGATTGAAATTGTAAATATGTTCTACAATCACAATGGAATAAAACTAGAAATCAATAGCAGAAGGGAAACTGGAAAATTCACAAATATGTGGAAATTAAACAACATACTCCTAAATAACAAATGAGTCAAAGAAGAAATCACAAGAGAAATTAGAAAATACTTGAGATGAATGCAAACAAAAACACAAGGTACCAAAACTTATGGGACGCAGCTAAAGTAGTCCTTAGAGAAAAAATTATAGCTCTAAATGCATTCTTTAATAAAGGAGAAAGATTGCAAATCAATTTTCCATCTTAAGAAACTGCAAAAAAGGGGAGAAAACTAAACCCAAAGTGAGAAGAAGGAAAGAAATAATAAAGACTAGAGTGGAAATAACTGAAATAGGGGAAAAAATAGAGAAATCAATGAAAACAGAAGAACCTATAAATATACTGACGAAGCCAAGAGAGAAGACTACTGGAATTGGGAACGACAGTGGTGATATTACTTCTCACTTTTCAGAAATAAAAAGGATGATAAGGGAACACTATGAATAATTATATTCCAACAATTTAGGTAAACTGGATGAAATGTATGAATTCTTAGAAATGTACAACCTACCAAAACTGATTCAAGAAAAAATGGAAAATCTAGATAGACCTATTACAAGCAAAGAGATTGAGTTAGTAATCAAAAAGCTTCTAACAAAGAAAAGCCCAGGGCCTGGTGGCTTCATTGGTGTATTACAGCAAATGTTTAAAAAAGAATTGACACTAATCCTTTCCAAACTCGTCCCCAAAACTAGAAAATGAAGGACCACTTATTAACTCACTCTATGAGGCCAGTGTTACCCTAATTCTAAAGTCAGGCAAAGATATCACAAGAAAAGAAAACTACAAATCAATATTTTTATGAATATACATAAAATATTAACAAACAGAATTCAATAGTATAGAAGAAGTATAATATATCATTACCAAGTGGAATCTATCCCAAGAATGCAAAATTTGTTAAACATATTAAAATCAATGTCATACATCATATTAATAGAATAAAGAAAAAAATAAACACGATCATCTCAACAGACACAGAAAAAGCATTTGACAAAATCCAACACACTTTCATAATAAAAATACTCAACACACTAGGAATAGAAGGAAGCATCCTCAGCCTGATAAAGGGCATCTATGAAAAACCCATAATTAACATCATACTTAATGGTGAAACACTGAAAGCTTTCCTTCTAAGATAAGGAACCAGACAAGAATATCTGCTCTCATCATTTCTATTCAACACTGTACATGATTTCTAGCCAGGGCATTTAGGAAAGAAAAAGAAATAAAAGTCATCCAGATTGGAAAGAAAGAAGTGAAATTATCTATTTGCAGATGCCATGATCTTATGTATTAAATACACTAAAGAATACATACACACAAACACACACACGAACAGAGCTGGTAAATGAGTTCAGCAAAGTTACAAGATACAAAATTAATGTACAAAAATTCAATTGTATTTCTTGACGTTAGCTACAAAGAGTCTGAAAATGAAATTAAGAAAACAATTATATTTTCAATAGCATCAAAAGGAATAATATACTTGGGGAAAAATGTAACCAAAGAAGTGCAAGTACACTAAAAACTACAAAACTTAATTAAATAAATTGAAGGAAATTTAAATAAATAGAATGATATCCTCCATCAATGGATTAGAAGACTTAATATCATTAAGATGGCAACACTCCCCAAGCTGATGTGCAGATTCAATGCAATCCCTATTCCAAAATTCCTTTTTTGCAGGAAAAGACAAGCTGATCCTAAAATTCATAATGAAATGCAAGGGATTCCAGATAGCAAAAACAATCTTGAAAAATAAGAATAAGGTTGGAGGACTCACATGTCCCTATTTCAAAACCTGCTACAAAACAACAGTAATCAATACAATGTGGTACCAGTATAAGGCTAGACATATAGATCAAGGGAATAAAATTGAGAGTTGAGAAATAAACCCATTCATCTATGGTCAATTGATTTTTGACAAAGGTACCAAGAGTATTCAATGGGGAAATATAATATTTTCAACAAATTGTTTTGGAAAAACTAGATTCAATATGCAAAAGAATAAATTTGGACCCCTCACACAATATACAAAAATTAACTCAGAAAGGATCAAAAATATAAATGTATGAGCTAATACTATAAAAATCTTACAAGGACTCATAGGTGTAAATTCACACGACCTTGGATTTGTCAAAGGTTTCTTAGATATGACACCAAAAGCAAAAGCAAAAAATGAAAAAACAGATAAGTTGGACTTTATATAAATACAAAAATGTTGTGCTTCAGAGGACACTATCAATAAAATAAAAAGATAACCACAGAATTGGCAAATCATATATCTGATAAGGATCTAGTATCCAGAATATAAAAGTAACTCTTACAACAAAAAGAGAGATAACCCAATCATCGAATGGGCAAAGGACTTGAGTAGACATTGCTCCAATAAAGATATACAAATGGCCAATAAATACATAAGAAGATGCTTGACATCATTTTTCATTAGGGAAACGCAAATCAAAACCACAGTGAGATACCTGCAAGAATGTCCATTAAAAAAAAAGAGAGAGAGAAAATAAGTGTTGGTGAGGATATGGTGATATTGGAAGCACATACCTTGCTGGCGGGAATACAAAATTGTGCAAATCTGGAAAGTAGTTTGGCAATTCCTCAAAAAATTAAACATTGAGTTATCTTATGTCACAGCTATTCCACCTCTAGATATACATCCAAGAGAACTGAAAACATATTCACACAAAAACTTGTACACAAACGTTCATAGCAAGATTATTTATGATATCCAAAAAGTGGGAAAAATCGAAATGTCCATTAACTGAAGCACAAGGGAGAAATGAACTTTGTTGTTTTGATCCACTGAAATTTGGTGTTGTGTTACCACAGCAGGAGCTAGTTTATCTTACTGATGCAGCCAATGAATAGGTAATTCCTGTATTTGCCTACAAATTAAGTTAGAAAATCCATGCCTTCTCAAAATCTCTAGAAAAAGTTCAATCATCCTGCATTTATCAGATTACAGATTCCTGTAGCAAGGCAATCTTGTTTTGATATAAATCTCTATATATCACTGAACATATACAAGTATTTGAAAGTGCCATGGAACTTATGAGGACCTTAAAACCTGAAAATACACAGCAAACATTTGGAAAATAAATCTACCTGCAAATACTTGTTAAAGATTTCCAAACATTTAGGGTTTTTCTCTATGATTTTACTTTTATCATCATCTTAGAGAACACAAAAGGGAAGATTAGATGCTGGGTAATTACATTCTTATATGTCAAAAAATTTTCTTTTGCTATTTTGAAAATTAAACCTCTTTCAAAGAATTCTAATATCCTTAATATTGATATATAAATGTCACTATATCACATTTAAAGTGAATAAAAATTGAAGCAAATTGAAATTGCACAGGGGTGGTAGAAGATTTATTGTATATGCATCTGCCAAACTGCAATTTTGGAAATCACTTTATGATTTAAAAATATAACCATTTTTTCTATTTTCAAAAATCTTTACCTGTCAAAAAAATTATCACAACACTTTTCATTCAAATTTTCCTAATAATCATCGCAGATGTAAGTGTGTTTATGTTAATCATGTCAGGTTCACATGTGGATCATTCTGTATCCTGATTTTCCTCTTAAAGCTCACAGCTAAATAATTAATTATTGTGGTGGTCGTTCATTCAGCAAAGCAACTGTAAAGGAATATTTAAATATAAATGTGTAAATAAATAGGTTTCCTTCACTTTTTTGCTTAAAACACTCCAGCGTGCTTAAACTTACCATGGTCTACCTGAATCTGCACAATCTGGTTCCTTCCTGTACTTTCGATCCCGCCTCCTTCCAGAACCATGAGGTTGTCCAAGCCTTAGGGCCTTCCTCTTGTCTAGTATATTGTTACTCACACTCCAGCTTTCATATGGCTGGCTCCTTCTCATCATTGTGGTCTCTGGTCAAATATCACTTCTTCAGAGAGGACTTTCTCTAACTACCCTAGAAAAAATATTCCCAACACTCGAAATATAACATTATCCTGTTTTATCATCTTTATTGCATTTACATAAATTTACTGATTTATTTACATAAATTTACTGATTTATTTATCAGTTCACTTGTTTAGCATTGGTATTTTGTCCCTAGAATGGGAGCTCCACGAGAGCAGATAATGTATACTTAGTGCCTAGAGAGTGCTAAATTTTGGAATAAATGAAATAAGTGAATAACGCCTTGGATAACTTTTGACATGCCACATTACAAATGATTTTTGATGCTCCTCATCCCCCTACCCAATGCACGCACATCTTCGCACACAACTTTCTCTAAGTCTTTCAACAACTTCTTTGTCAAACAGCTAATCTCAGATATTCTCAGAGCAAAGGAGCTTCTGCAATCAGAGTCACTAGTAAAATATATTATAATCATTCATTTGCACCATTCATTATGTGCCTATAGTGACAGAAGCCTGGTTTGGCGGTTGCTGCATGCAATGTGCTTGCTTTCCTCGACCCTAGTGAGCATTCTCCATGCTCATCTAAGGGCAGAATTTGGCCATGTGTGGTTACTTGATTACAACAAACATATGGGGAAAATGGCTGAGAATGCTCAAATATTGAAACCATATGTTACTGCATGGGAAACTATGCCTTATTAAAAAACAAAACAAAAACTGAGAATCCAAGCTAGAAACATACAGCTCAGAGCTTTTGCTTTCAGAGTTTAACCAGCACTCAATTTCTTTTAGATTGAACTCAATCTTTACATCTCAGACCAGCTACTTAGTTAAAATATTTCTTTTGAGTACAGAAGCTTACAAAAATAAAACATCTTGCAAAACTTGAAAATTCATTTAAAAGTAAAAGTATCCTGAATCCTATGAGATTTTTAAAATTCTATTTTAAATGCCATGACGATTTCATAGCTTTTATATACGTTGCTCATATAAACGGAATGTTTTACACTCTTTGCTCATTTAACATCACACCATCTTCATAGAGGAATGGAGCAGCAAAGACCTTGAGTGGCACACTTAGGGGATATTAGTCTTGTAATTAAAGACTAAAGAAATTCAGATCAGAACGGAATTTGCACCAGAAATGATGCTGAGCATCAGCGGGAGACTTAAGAATAGACTCATACACATTTTCTTTTGATTCTCAGATGAACCTCACTTACCGCCCTTCACCAAATCTAAGGTGCCATCAATTGTAAGATACACCACTACTAAGAAATAAAGATGCTGCCAATCTAACTATGATGCAATGATTTGTTATATAAAATGCAACCTTCATTTCAAAGAGTTTAAAATGTGAAAACATGCACGTTCAAATCAATGAAGTATGCTGGTTACACCAATTGGAATTTTGCCTGAATGTCCTACTGTAAAGCACCAAGTCCAAGGTACCTTAAGAAATGCAAGAAATTTGCTTTTGGTGGGCTGACACTTCCTTTCCCGTTTTGGTGCCTGTTTCCTTAGCTAAGGAGCTCGATGCCCCATCTTCCGCCTCCCTAACAGCAGTACACAGACCTGCCAGCAGGGGGTCCTTGCTGAGCTTTGCTTTGCAGGTAGGGCCAATACTCCAGACTTTTCCTTCCGATGTCCTTCCTCCTTCTGGTCACTGTTAGATATTGATCTCATAGATCACTTTGGGTGAGAAAGTTTGATAATCAGAGATAACCATATGTTACCATTTTAACAATATTTGCGTTTTAACTGTGGACTCCTAGATTCACAAATTTTAGCCAGGATAAACCAGTCGCTTACAGTGGACCTTGAAGTATAATCACAAGCTATATTTTGAGATATAAAGACAATGAGTCCATGCAAATTATATCCTCATTTCAATTCACAGATACAGGGAAGCAACATACATTGGTAGAAAGAGCATGATTTTGGGGATTCACTAAGACCTTGTTTTAATACCCACTATGTAATCTGGAAGCTGCTCGATATTTCTTAATCCCATTTTCCTCACTGATGAAGTGAAAATAATGATAAATACATTTCATAAATTTTATAGGCATTAACATGATAAATATAAATTGTCTACGATATTTTATAGCATATAATTGTGCTCTAACAATGTGATATAATATATAACTGTACAATCATATTATAAAATGTGATAGAAATATTATATAATAGAAACATTATATATACATAATTGCTTACTTCTGAAAGTAAATGATCCATCAAAGGATCAAATTGAGCCTAAGATTACACACTTAAGCTCTACCAACTCTACCATAAGGCACCAGCTGTTATTCCTGATGATTTTCTTTCTAGCTTTGTGTGTGTTGTTTAGATATTCTTGTGTATGTATCAAAATCACTTACCTAAAGATCAGAGCAGTTATATAACTGATATTTCACATCACGCCAAATATTTAAAATTCTTTTTTTCTCACACGAGTGAAATTAATATTCTGAATCACTAATATATTTTTAAAGATTTGGTCATAGTGCTTTTCTTCCTATGTAATTTTTTCTTTTATTATAATTTGGTAATAGCACACTCCTGCAATGAGACTGACAGACCTTTTATATCTGCTGTTTTATATGTTTCTCTGATTATTCTCGCCTTTCCTGAAGTGTCGTTTTTTCCTTTTCTCTTAATTCTCCATGTTTTACATTTAATTTTGTCTTTTTATTAAATTAGAACTCGTTTCTTAGCTGTTCGTTATCCCTCTTCAAACTCCCAAAGTTTTTTCTCTTGTTCCAATCAGATTGTAAATTCAACAGATATGCACTTATCTCTACCTTGTTTACTTTTTAGATAGTTAAGAATCAAAACATATTTATTGATCAAAAGATTAATTTGTATCTATGCCCATGCTTACCTGTATCTTTGGTGATTTTTTATAAGGTTATGTAAAGAAATTCTTTTTGAGCATGTTTAAATTCTCTCAAATCCAAATATTTTCAAGCAAGTACAAACTCTAAACGTTTTTACAGAGGCAGAAGGTCAATTTTAGCAAAATTCTATTGCATGGAAATCCTTCTACCCACTGAGCAGGTTATTAGACATTGAGACACCGAGGGGGCTCACCAGAAATGAGTTAGACTGGTTTTGACCAGAGACACAATCAAAGGTCTCCCAAGAGAGCTGACTGCTCAATCATTGTTTCTGGAGTTGGACAGAATCAGAAGAAAGCATAAGACACAGGTTTAGAGTGCGACTTGATGGCCATATCTGGGATAAATGGAGATGATATGAAGTTTACTATGATTAAAGACATCAACCAAAAATGAGAGCATGAATGTAAATGCATATGTATCTCCAATTTTTACCATCTTGCTTTTCTAAAGTACCACTGTACTTTAAGCCTCAAGCTGGTAAGAGTAAGCTGACAAATGAAAAAGTGAAACTCCTTGGCATATTTTTATGCATGATCCTTAATCTATACAAATAAATAAAACTTTTCAGTTTCCCTTTCATCGAAAACAATTTTTGCTCAATTATCAGATATTTACAAACCCGTTTTGGAAAGAAGTATAAGTCAGAACTTATTCTGCTAAGTAACATAAAAATCTATTTGGGAAGACAGGACATATTAATTATTAAGAGTTATATTTTAACATGTTGAAATTTATATATCTTCAGTACATTAAAATGAATATACACAATAAGCAGATAGTGACATATTACCAGAACTGGAGGAATTAGAAACCAGGCAGGTTATGTAAGTTGAGGAGGCATATACCTAGTATTGAAATGCAAAGTCATGAGGTTACATGAAGATTCCACAGGCAAGAGAATATAGAAGGAGCAACAGAAAATTGATAACAAATTTTGAGGATTATTAGCATTTGAGGGCATATATGTAGAGGAAAAGATAAGTGAATTGTTCAGAAAAGAACCAAGATTATAAAGTTGGTAGGAAAAAAAAATCAGGCTTTGTTGAGTAACATAGAGGAAACCAAAGTAAGAAAAATACAAAGAAAAAAGGTAATGGTCTCATATTCAACTGAGAAGTCCAGGAAAATGAAGATTGGAAAAATATAAATAGATTGGTGATTGGGGACCTTGGCGAATTCAATTTCAATATAATGGTTGAAGTGATGTAATATGCTTAGGAAGTAGAGGAATGAAGGAAAAGAGAAATAAGGCTGGATGATAACGTGAAATCAGTTTGAAAATACAAAATACTAGAGGATTGTATAGGCAGTGGTAAATGGCCAGTGGACAGGGAGGACTTCAACATTTTAAAAGCAAGAAGGTAATTGATGGAAGAGAGAGGACAAAATTATGGACTTGACAGTCAGTTTAAATGTTAATGGAGAGTTCCTGAGTGTGTAGGAGCTGCTGACAGGAACTCAGGATATGTCAGTTTAACTATCACCCCTAGGCAGATGAGTCCCAAATACTGTCTCTCGACTTAACCTCTCCCCTGAACTCTAGTTGGGTGGGTGGGCTTGTCACTCAGGGACGCAAGTGCAGCAACCATGTGCCCATCCAACTTTTCTCGCTATTATTAGCCTACAGACACATATCAATTTCTGTCTGTCAATTTGTCTCTGTTAGCTTCACCACACCCTTGCTTCTCTTTTTCCACTTGCCTTCTAAAAATACACGACTTGATACATTGACAGTGTTACTACGTGTGATTTGAGACCTAGAACCTAGAAAAAGAAAAAGGTTGAATGGATGAATAAACAAATCAATGATTAGATGGATTGCTGAATTTATTGATCACCTTATCTGACAAGTACTTTTCTAGTCCCTTTGAATACAGAAGTATCAAGAGGAAAAATTCCTGCCTCTACTTTACTGTTAGATATAAACAAGACAAATATATTGTATGTCCACTCGTGATAAGTGCTAAGAAAGTAAGTAAAGCCAAAGGAGAGAACTGAGGATGGTGGACTGCAGGAGCTATTTTAGATTGATTGATCAGGAAAGGCTTCTATGACTATCTGTCATTTTGGCAGAAAGCTAAATGAAATGGGAGAACAAGCCATGCAGAAATTTGGAGAAAGAGTTTGCTAGGTACAGGGAACAGCAAGCTTCAAGGCCCTATGGTTAGAATATTCTTAGCCTGTATGACAGCAGTGAAAAGGCCTCAGTAGTTTGAGCAAAAAGGAGTGAGGATGAAGATGAGATAAGGGAGAGGGTGAGGGCCAGCCCAGTGTCACAAGCGGTTAAGGGTGTGCGCTCCGCTGCGGTGGCCCGGGGTTCGCCGGTTCAGATCCCCAGCACGCACCAACGCACCGCTTGTTAAGCCCTGCTGTGGCAGTGTCCCATATAAAGTAGAGGAAGATGGGCATGAATGTTAGCCCAGGGCCAGTCTTCCTTAGCAAAAAAGAGGAGGATTGGCAAATGTTAGCTCAGGGCCGATCTTCCTCACAAAAAAAAAAAAGAGAGAAAGAGAGAGGGTGAAAGCTTAGGTCATAAAGCACTTTTCAATGTAGGGTTGCTAGATTTAGAAAATAAAGACACAGAATGCCCAGTTAAGTTTGAATTTTAGAGAAAAAACAAATAATTCTGGTATATGTATGTCCTAATTATTGCATAGGACATATGTAATTTTAAAAATATTTTTTGTTCATTTGAAATTCATGTTTAACTAGGTGTCCTGTATTGTATCTGGAAACCCTACTATGATGACATCTTTGTAATTTACTCTGAGTGAGAAGGAAAGGTGCTAGAGTATTTTGAAAATATAAGTAGAATAATTTGTTGCATGGAAAATAAATCATAAAGAGGTAAGGATAAATGTGTGGAGATTGGCAAGGGGGTTGATGTTGTAGGCAAGGCAAGAGATAATGGTCTCTTGCTAGAGTGGTGGTAGGAAGATTATTAGGAGGAGAGGTGACAGATTAGAGTCAAAAATGATTCCAAGGTTTCTTGCATAAGTAACTGTCAAAACAGAGCTGATTTTTCCTGAAATGAGGAAGACAGAAGACAATTTAAGGCAGAAGATCAGTGGTAGGTTTTTTTTTTGACACCTTTATTGAAGTATACTTCCCATACCATAAATTTTGCCCATTAGGGGTATATAATTTAATGATTTTTAGTAAATTTAGAGTTACTCAACCATCAATCCCATCTAATTTTAGAACATTTCTGTCACCACCCAAAGATTCTTTGTGCCCATTTGCAGTGACTCCTCATATCCATCTAATGCCCCTACAACCACTAACCTACTTTCTGTCTTGGTAGATTTGCCTATTCTGGACATTTCATACAAATAGAATCATACAGGATGTAGGCTTTTGTGTCTGGCTTCTTTCACTTAGTGCTATGTTCTGAGATTCATCCGTGTTATAGCATGCATTAGTTCTTTATTCTTTTTTATTGGTGAATAGAATTTCATTGTATGGATATGTTACCAGTTGGGTTTTTTCCAGTTTGGGGCTATTATAAAAATTGGAGTATTGAACATTCATGTACAAGTCTTTGTAAGGACATATGTTTTTAATTCTTGTGTGTAGATTCTTCGGAGAAAGAATGGCTAGGTTGTATAGTAAATTTATCTCAAGAGTTTGGGTTTGAACTAATATCCAAGTAGAGATTTTGTGTAGGCACCGGATATATTGGTCTAGAATTCAGGAAAGAGATAAATATATAGTTGGAATTTAACATTATATCCATGATTTCAAAGTAATTGGATCATGTAAGGTCAGATAAGTAGTAAATGTATTTAGAAAAGAGAAAGGTCTAAGGATTAACTTCTGGGGCATGCCAATTTAAAGGTTAGGAAAATGAGAAGGATTCCTGAAAAGAGAATGAGATGGGGCAAACAGAAAAGGTCAGAGCAGACACTTTTTGCGTCCTGTGCATCATATCCCCTTGGTCAATCTCTAGGCTCAGCTGAAACTGTGGTAGACAGTCTCAGTCCATGCTAACAATCTCCCAAGTTTTTCTACTTAACTGCCTCAAGGTTTTTTTCCAAAACGAAAAAACTCACTCAGTCTTGGTGGTGGTGTGTGGAATCAAGGGTCTCACAGACAATTCCTAATAATGAGAAGATGGTACTCAGGATTATAAAAGCCCCAGTCTCCTATCCTTTGGGGAGATAATTCTGAGTTTCAGAATAACAAAAAGGCTGACTGTCATTGATTCAACAGAAAACAAGAGGAAAGAAAAGGGAGGAAATTGAGATGCATATAGGATCGATTTCCAGGAGTTTTGCTCAAGGCAGAGTAGAGAAAGGCGGCAGGGGTAAGTAGACAGAGACAAGCAATAAGAGAGCTCTAGGGAGGGATTTGTTTTAAAGATGGAGAATGTTACACTGTGTTTGCATAGTGGAAAGCAGCACTGAAGATGCAGGAGACAGAGGGAGAATTGCTGGAGTGATGTCTTCGAGTAGGTGAGAAGGGATGTGATTAGGGACAAATGCAAGATTTTACTTTAGAAGCACAGACTTCTGTTTTAACAGGGGAAGGCAGAGCTTTTGGATATTGCTGTAAGTATTGGTACATTTAATAGTAGGGACGTGTGTTTGATCCATGACTTGATGGATAAATTCACTCCTGAACATCTGGAAAACAGATAGTTCACCTTCTACTTGAATCCACCAACAACTCTGAATATTTGTATTTTAAAATAATCCATTTCATTTCAGGCAGTCCTAGAGTACCACAATTTCTTCTCCATGATACTCAGCCAACGGGTATAGAGTGAAACTGTGAAGTCCTGGGCATGGGTGGGAGAGACAAATGTACTGCAAAACAAGAAGCATCCAGTTGCTGCAGGAGAGGAGGATAAAGTGAATATCCTTATCCACCAGCCAAGACTAAGATAGAGAAGTATGCATGTAGGAAAACATGTATGTATGCATGTGGGAAATATACATGCAGTGAAAAAGATAGTTTTGGCATTCCTAAGTGTTAACAGACATTTAGCTACAAAGTAAGATACAGCATAACTTCTTTAGCATAGGTATATCAATTTTATTTTATTTTATATCTGAAATTCTCATACCATTCATTCTTTTTTGAGTTGAGTACCGAGATAAAAGTTTTACACAATCTTATTAGAAAGGAGTCTCAAACAAAATTACATAGTAGATAAAGCTTTGCAATATAGATTGGAGAACTGGTCAATTTAGTTTTATTTCTGCCAGTATCAAGCTGTATAATAACTCTTGTGAGCTCTGAAGAAAATGCTGACTATGTTAAATTTAATGAGTACCTGCTATGGTCAGACACTAGTAGGAGCTAGAGATAAAAATAAGTTAAACAGTCTCGGCCCCCATGGAATATACAAACAATTGCATCAGAGTATTATTTAAAAATTGTAAGAAAAAGTATGTGGCAACAAAACAGTATATGATGACTTTATCTAGAAGAAGTCAGTTAGGTCTTGACAGAGGTGTCCCAAGAAAAGGGTTTTAAATATGAAGAAATTGATGAAGCAGGAACATTTCATACCCTGCAACTTTACTGAATTCATTAATTAGTTGCAACAGTTTTTGGGTTGAGTCTTTGGGATTTTCTGTATAGAAAATCATATCATCTGCAAATAATGACGATTTTACTTCTTCCTTTCCAATTTGGTTTATTTCTTTGTCTCGCCTAATTGCTTTTGTTAGGACTTTCAGTACTAGATTGAATAAGAGTGGTGAGAATGGACATTCTTGTCTTATTCCTGATCTTAGATGAAGAGCTTTCAATTTTTCACTGTTGACTAAGGAAGAACATTTCAGACAAGGAGCCAAAGTCACTTCATTTCTTTTAGACTTAGTTTGGAGTCTGTATAGGTGGGCTACACAAGGCTCGTCAACCTCTCTTCAAGAAGTCTTTTACAAGCCATAGGAGCTGGAGAGAAGTTTGGGGAGGAGGAAGTCAAGATGAGCAATCAGGGCTCTTGGTCTTTCACTTCCACTTCAAGCAGAGATATCTTTGGAAAAGTAAAAGGAGTTCCATTAATTTGAAACAACACATTTATGAAAAATCACTGGGTTATATGATCTCTAAGGTTTCAGATCTAACGTCCCATGGAGAAATCCGCAAGTGCTGTTGTATTCCTTGGTAGCTTGTTAATTTCCAGAAGAGAAGACATGCCCTGGGGACTGCAACATAGCTGCCAATTTTGATGGGGAATAGTGGGAAAGAGAAGTGGTGGTCCTTCTGGGGACAAAAAGGACAAACAGAGGTACTGGATGAGGGTGAAAGAATCTGCTGAAACGCCAAGGCGGGAAGGAACTGGAAATATATTCAGATCAACTTTGCTTAAGCACAGATTTTGTCTCTGAAATGTCAATTAGAATATTCAAATAAAAGATGATAAAGTTATATTTATAAAATATGTAGACAAATATGCAAACATATTCATATATTCATGTGCATATTTTATACAGTCACCCATGATTTACAAAATTCTACCAGGAGACAATGGTGCAATATCTAAATCTGTGGCGCATGGCTTCAAAAAGTAGTTCAGACAAAAGATAAAAAAAATTATTGCTGGATACAATTTATAAAACACACTCAAAAGAAACATTGTGATGGGGTATTTTTAGAATTTATTTTACTCATCATTTAATCCAATTTGGAAATTCAAATCTGTTAGATGAACATCTCACATCCCCAGAGACAAAGTATTAAACTTCTTCATAAGTTGGTTTTCCAGTGGTCAGTCATTAATTCTCTTTTGGACAAGTTAGCATTTTATCCAAAGCAATTTTCAAAATTGTAAATGATATCTCCAACAAAGCAAAACTGTGAAAGCTTTGTCATTTCTTAAAAAAATAGGTCAACTACTTGAAGCATGAGGGTACAATATAGATTTTTGCACTGCTTAAGTATATGCCTTAATGTTCTACGATCTGCTTCCTCAGTTTCTAGTTTTTATGCCAAAGATTACAGTCTGTTTTAAATTAATCAGTCAAAAAAACATAGGTGAGAAATTGGAGGCCTAGGAGCCCCAATTTTCCTAAAGGTTTTGCTTAAGAAATGTCTTAATATTTCACAGTATGTCAACACTCTCATGCCATCCCATCAAGTGGAGTTATATGAGTTTCTTTTTGTATAGTTTGCTCAGAGGCTAATCAATTACTATGTTAGCTTATTCTAAGGTTCTAGTCCCCAGAACCATTACCTTCTGTCATGAGATTATAAATTAAAAATGCCTTACATTGTTTTTTTCTATGAAGAAATTGCATTGTGTAAGTTTATTTTTTGTACATTATTTTCACAATAGCAATACAAAATTGTTGCTTACAAAAACATACAGATATTTTAATACAAAATACTAACTAGACTTGTTTTACCCCATATATGTAAAATTAGTATGTAACTTTAAAATTGGGATCAAAAAGTGAAATTGGTTTAAAAACCATTTACAATATAGCCTACTCAGTCTAAATCCAACTGGCGCTACTGTATTTTGCATCTAGACTAACTTTATGACTTTGAAAAGTGTTCTTCACATTGCTTTTTCTATGACATCAATTTCACAGTGCACCAGAGGTGACTGAGAAACTTATTTTGTTGGTTAAAAATATTACAGTAAGCAACTGTCCTCCATGCAATTTTCAAATAAGAATCAATCAAAGCTTCTGTGGTGATGTGCAAATTTTCAGTAAATTTTAACTGGTTTGGCTCTTCCAAAGGTTGAGGTAGTTTAATGGTTGAAAGCACATTGCAGCGAAGCTAGCTGCAAAAGTCAAAGTGTAGAGGATTAGGATTTCATTTCCTTTTAGCTGTTGCCATGTCTGTTTTCTGTCCAAGCTGCCTCTTGCCGCCGTTTAACCCATGCTTTTAAAGACAAGAGGGGTTGAGAACTTGAGGGCCTCTGGCTTCATTTTAACAAGGTGTCGCTCACACTTTGGTACATAATTTGTCAAAAATGTCAGAGGTCACTGGATGTTCAAAACCTACAGCTGGCAGATGGTCATTATGACAGCAGTTATGTTTCAAAGGCAAAGGATGTTTTGTGGTATTTACTTTAGTGTGTTAGTGTTACACCTCAGAGTATATCTGAGAAGATTCTAGTTTAAACCAAATCATCCTTGTGGTTGACTGCCTAAGAAGCAGTAACAGAAGATGGACCAGTTTTCAAAACATATTCTATTTGGTTATTCTGGTCTACAATTTACACTACATAATTCTTTTTTTTTCATCCTCATGCTCAAGTACTGATTATATATTTCCCAGTTCTCATTTCTGAGAAGAATTAATTAAAAAAAAAATTCAAAAAGCAAATTATTAAAATGTGCTAATATGAATTTCTATAGCTAGATCATTGAAATTGTATAAAATAATAATAGCTATAGATGAATTTCTATACTACAGCTAAATATTATCTAATAGCAGCATCAGATAAAACAAATAGAAAACATTAGATTAGATTCCACTAAGCTTCTAAATTTATTAGTTACTTTAAATTTTAATAATTTGTTCAACACTTTTCCCTATTTTACTTATGCTATTTTATACTAAACAATTTTTGACAGGTCATAAGAGCTAAAATTAAAAAGCGAGACTCAGGTCCTACCATGTTTCCATTAGACAAACCCAGCAGAATTGTGGAATAAGTGTTTTGTGTTAAATAAAGAGGACCACAACTTCTCAAAACCTTCTTGTTCTTAAAAGCACAAGTTTAGTGATAAGAAGCCTTAGATGTAAACTAGTTAAATATGTATTTCTATTAAAATTCATGATCATGAGGATAGAAACTTTTTTTCTTTTTTGCTGAGGAAGATTGGCCCTGAGCTAACATCTGTGCCAATCTTCCTCTATTTTGTATCTGGGTTGCCGCCAAAACAGGGATACCAACGAGTGGTGTAGGTCCACGCCCAGGAGCTGAACCCGGGCTGCTGAAGTGGAGCATGCCGAACTTAACCACTAGGTCATGGGGCCAGCCTCCTGGAAACATTTTTGAGACTGGTTGAAAATAAAAAGAGAGAGAGACTCTAGAGCTGCCCTGGTGGAAGTGTACTATGGAATGCCTGAGCATACGGAGAACGTGAATGAGGATCTCCTAATATAGGCAATAAATGATACAGACCTGGGGAAGATGCTGATGGTAGCTGTGGGCCCTTCATCTATCCACATATCTGGGGGAACACCAACTCCACGAAAACTTAAACTTCCTGTGAACATAAAATCCTTCCCTAACGTTGCTGGTAATTTTAACTCACAGAAGATACAAAAATTGTTACTCTGAACTTTACCTTAATCTATAAGGAAGAATTGTTTAATGATCTGAAAGTGGCAGTGACTTTGGCAGAAATGAAGACATACAGTGAGAATTAAGTTTAGCTGCATGCAACAGAAAACCCAAATTAACTAGCTTAGTGCATTAGATTTGATTCTTTGTTTAAAAAATCTAGAGGTCAGCTCTCTAGGGTTAGTGTAGCAATATCACAAATTAGTGCAGATCCCAGGCTCCTTTCAGCCATTCATTCAGGACAGAATAGGTTAACAACGTGGATACAGAATCCAACTCTCCAACTTCCTACTTGTTTAAACTTTGGCAAGTCCCTTCATCTCTCCATGCTTCCATATCTACATCTGCAAATAGATTTATAATCACTGACTATAAATTACTTTAATGGAAATTGTTAATTGGAACTGTGGATAGTAATTTGTAATAACTACTCAAAAGTAAGAGTAGCTAACATTTAATTAGTGCCTCTCATGTCCAGGCACTGTTCTTAACTCTTTACTTGCTAAGTAAGGTATAGATTATAAAATGTAGCATCAAACAACAGCCTGGGCAATGTGGCTATATGACCCCTGCTCTTAAGTACTATTTAGATATGAGGAAACTGAGATCCCTACCTCATATGATCATTGTAAAGCATGTATGAGTTAATACATGCAAAGTGTGAAGAGTAATTCCTGGTACATAGTAAATGCTATATATACCACTGGCTGTTATTATCACTACTGCTTTTCTGATGTGGCCCTCTTCTCACAGTCCAGGATGGCAGCTGGGGCTGCCATCATTTCATCCTCATTAAAGGAGAAGCTTATGTCACCTTCCTTTAAGGATACTTCCTATATACACATAATCTCTACCTATATCCAATTGACCAAAATTTATGCCCATGAACATGCCTTGTTACAACAAAAGTTGAGAGATTTATTCTGTATCTGGTAGAATTTATAGTTTATCACTCAGGAAATAAAGGAAAAGTAAATATTAGGGGAACACAACTAACAGGTACTGACATATGTCATCTAGGAGCTCATAAAAGTGTAAAAATCATCTTTTGGAGATTCTTAGAGAGACATGTACCTTAGATTTCTAGGAAAGTCATTTATAAAATTAAAAATAGACAAAAGTATAGGCATGCTCTGATATCAAGAACTCCCTCCTTCAACTTCCCAAAGATGACTCTTAAGGGCAGAACAGTTATGCAAAATAAAAACAAAACCTATGAAGAAGTAAAGAAGGAATATCTAAAGAAACCATAGAGAATATTTGATGAGCTAAGATTTACAAATAAAAAATAACGTCATAGACCTCTATGACCAATACCAAGAAGACAAAGTCAAAGATGAGTTAATGTTTTAAGGATAATACTGGAAACTAGAAAGTCCATTTTAGCTCTGCTTGGTATATAAAGATGAACAAAAACAGAGAGCCACTTGGTTTGGGGAGATGAAAGTGAAACACAGAATCACTCATCTCTTAGTCTTCATCTTCAGCCTGCACTGAAAAGACTCTTCATACTAAAGAGTGTAAGAAGTATCATTGAGGCCATTACCTCTGCCTACTGTGCCTTTCCTGCATTGTGCTTTGCACATAGTTTCTACTGTCTGGAATGTCTTTTCTCTCTTATTCACTCATTAAACTCCCACTCAACCTTCAAGAGCTGGTTCAAAAAATAATCCTAGAAAGCCCAGAGAGAGTGGGAGAATTTCAAGAAGACATATCTGCCAGATGATATCCAAGTTCCTTTCCACCAAGGGGTGGGATGAGTCCAGCTAAGGGTAGCCAGATGGATCAGACTCAAAATTTTAATTCCAGATGCTAGAGCTCCTCCTAAGCAAGTAGGTCAGAAACAGATAGACTCAGCCCATGAATAAATGCCAAAATGGGGACAAAATGGAAAACAAAGTCGCATATCAAGTCCAGTGAGATGAAAACAGGGCTTACCTAATGGTTCACATTAGGTGGAAATTTTACAAAAAGAGCAATTTTATTCAATGTGTGCTTTAATAATGAATTTAATACGAGCTTTCGTGATTTCCACAAATGTCTTTGGATGTCGTAAAAAATGTCTCTGAGTATCTTCAGTTGTCTTTTCTAGTTGCCAGCTTCAGTTTCCCCAGCTGTAAATGGAATTTTAAGGCAAGTTATGGCAATTAAGTAAGATGTAAAGCACCCTCCTTTGTTGCTGGCACAAAGTATTTGCTCAATACAATGTCACTTTAAAACTCATGAATAGGTTCAATATCTTGCCTAAAATAAAGAGTTAAGAAGAATCAACAGTGTCCAATTTTCAAAAAGAAAACGGTTTTATGTCCACTTGAATAACTGCGTACCCGAAGTTGAAATCACTCTGCTTCCTCTCACTCCACTCCCGATCTGAGGCCTCCTTCTTTCTGACCTCTCTGTCTCTGCCAATGTCTTCACCTTTTCTGGGTTATTCAGGCTCCAATATTTAAAGTCCTATTTGAATTTTTATTTCTCATCTTTGCATCCATTCACTTGTCAAGGTATGTAGCTTCTAAATGCTCCGTGTCACTCACATCCGTTCCCATTAACAGAGTTCAAGTCCTCATTTCTTCTCTCCCGGACTGTTGAAAACCATCCTGACTGCTCTTTCACCTTTTGTGCCTCCCCCACACTAACGTGTCCTCTAGAATTCTCCCTGTTGAATTTCAGCTCATTTACTTTAACCCATCATTTCAACCTGTCAGTATCATTCAAACTTCTAATTCTGTCATCTACAACTTGTTATCCCTCCCTCACTGTATCCCCAACCCTTGCTTTCTAAATCATTATCCAAATCATGTAATTTTTAAAAATGTGCAATAATACAAAGCATAGAGCTCTACCAACACAATTGGAAACCATTTCCAAGGTTGCTATCAATTTAATTAAATAAATATTTATTGGTGTCCTTCCATCTACAATGTGGTGCAGTGTGGGAAAAGCATTTCACAGTCTTGTCAGGCATACAGTCCTGGTCTGAAATTCCAGTTTTCCACATAATAGTAATTTGGAAAGGAATTTTAAGTCCACCGAGCAGGAAAAATGGTAATATTATACCTAACTTATAAGCTTTAATGCTAATTAATAACTTTATCAGAAAAGGCAATCTAGTTCAATTTTTGAATATGGTGAGTGTTTAATACATTTTATTTTTAAAAAATTAAACATCATGCTAAATCTGCAGAGATACAAAGAGTAAGACGCATCCCAGTGAAATGCAATGGAGTTCAAAGTAGAGGTCACACCTATCCTGAGGGTAGGGCCTAGTTGACTATTCTTGAAATTGATTTTAGGGCAGTGGGGAATCAGTGAAAGTTTTTAAAAAGGAAGTTAAATGATTAGAGCTAGAGTTTAGTAAGGCTCAACAGAGAGCAACATGCGGGCTGTATTATAGGCTTGGAGAGAGAAAGCCAAATAAAAAGATACTGACATTACTTTTATCTTACTTAATTCTCATGCTGCATTTGAAACCATTGACTGCTGATTCTTTCTTCATCTTCTCTCTCTTCTCCTTTTTTTAAAATTACCTCTTTCTAAAGATCTTATCCAAAATCTTTGGTTATTCCTCAGTCTTATTTCTGATTTCTTTTTCTTTACTCCTGTCGTAACTATTGATGTTTCTTAAGTTCTGTCATAACCCTGTTTTCATATCATTCTATTACATTCTCCTTGAGTGATTTTATTTAGATTCAAGACTTCAAATCCTGCCTATATCTTGGCGATTCCCAGAGCTAAATTTCTTTGCAGAACTCTCTCTTGAGCTAGAGATTTTTTCACCTGGCTCCTAAACTTCCACACTTGAATACTCAATCACTTCTAACTCAAGTTAAATTAGTTACCATCTTTAAAATGAACCCTCACTCACTCATTCATTCATTCCTTCATTCATTCAGCAAACAGCTTTTGAGCCTATGCTATGTGCTGGCTACAGGTATTTGAGCTTCACTGGTGAATAGAGATTCCAACCCTTGTGCAACTTACATCAATTTTACCCTGGCAATGGATTTTCAGTATTACGATTCTGATAGTGACACCCACCTCCACCAATTGTTTCTAATCTTTTAGTTACTCTTTGATGTCTTCAGGATAAAATTCAAGCTTCTTAGAATAACATTTAAAAAAGTAGTATGACAAATTAGTGACCTAGTCTATGCTTGCCTTTTAGGGTCATTTTTTGCCATACTTGGCAATTTACATAATTTATAATTCATCATATGAGCAATGCTCTAGCACACTCTTAGACTTGGCCCTTGCTGTTTCCTCTATCTGGAAAGTTTTCCCCTCTTCACCCATGCCCCATCTAGCTAGTGCCTACTCATTCTCTGAAACTCAGCTAAAGCATCACCTCTTGCATGACCATTCCTTCATTTCCCCAGGATGGAGTAGGTGACCTTCTCTATATTCCTAAGAAAATTTTGTATACCTTTATTATAGCACTTATCCAAATCTATTATAAATACTTACTTTTTTATCTTGGTCCAAGTCATTTCTGAGCTAATGGAATATGGGGAGTTGGTTGTTATTCTCTGATTCCCTCTGCCAGTTATATTAATGCTTCTCAGATCCAAATCCATTCTTCTTTTCCCTGCTTTGTAATGCTGCAGCTGGACCCCTCAAACATTTCTCCTTCGCCAGCTGACTTGATATGAGGCTTTGTTAAGACAGGGGGCTGGAGAACACAAATAAAAGTAAAACACAGGCCTTGCTTAGGGACCAGCCCACCTACACCCTTCAGCAGTTTTCTTGGCCTCTTTGAAAGCCTTTTTCAGGGGCTAGCTCTGGCCTGACTGCCTCCTCCAGAAGGTTTTTCAGCTATTCAATAAGACATTTCTAAGGATGACGTACAACCTACCCCACTCTCAAGCATTTTTCTCAGCCCCTATGTGGGTCATTCTTAGGGGCCAGATAGGCACACTTTTTACTTCAGCAAGTTTCTTAAGCACCATCAGGCTGTATGTATCTGTGTCTGTCATGCTTTCTCCAATAAGGTCTAAATCTCTGCATTTTGGGGGCTTCCTCTTCTAAGCTCTTAGTTCCTTCTTGTTCACTCTCCCTTGGCTCTAGATATAGCAGTCGCTTTCTGCATTTGCTTTTTCTTTAGCCTTAGAGTCCTTTTTTATCTTTTTTGCTGGCTAATTCTTTATATTAAATTTTCCCTGTTCGAATTACTGTATGGTTTCTGTCTCCTGGCTAGACTCTAACTGATGTATTCCCCAGCACATATTGAGAATCAAATAAATTGTGGTTGAATTGCTTAAATAACGATCAAAGAAAGAGGCTATAAATCTAAACTGCTATTTTAGCTGAAGAAGGGCTAGATATAAGAATCACCGAGGATTCAAACTTTACTAAAGATGACAACCAATTATACATGAGAGACAAGACAAATCCAATGACAACACCAAGATTTTGAGCCTGAGAAAGTAGGAAAGTGGTGGTACTGTTAACAGAAATAGACAAAAGAGGAGAAATTTTTTGGAAGGAAAGATGTAATTTCAAGTGATTTTTTAAAATATAATATGCTCATTGAAAAAATGGCATTTTCTGGGATGTCTGGAGTATATGTGGTTTTATTAATCTAGCTACTCCAATAGCTAAAACATATAGTGCCCAAGTCTCAATGAATGGCTTGATGGGCAAGACGTCTCTTTCTTGCTCATCTAACAGCTCGGTGCCAGTGTCTGGCTGGAGAGTTCTCGCAGGGTGATTCAGGGAACCAGGCTCCTCCCATCTCATGGCTCTACGTTTCCCTGGGATTTCTCTGCAGGATTTTCGCGTCTGGACACAAATAGGGAGAAAGAGTGAAAAAGAAAACTGGTTTGGGGAATAACTGGCCATATTCTGATACCCGTGGCATGTTCGGGTGGGAAAGAATAAGGAAGAATAAGAGTCTGTACCTCTTCAATCTTATTAGATTATGCTAACTATTCAAATTTGTGTGAAAGGATCCTAAATGGTCTCGCTGTACTGTGAGATATATGAGAAACCAGCAAACACTTCCTTTTTAAGCAATAAAATTTTTGTCTTGGCTTATCATTTGGGCTTATTTTTAAAATTAGTTAATTAGCTTGCTCTCAAAATAGTAACGGCTCTTTTCAGTGACAGCCTGGCATACTGAACATAACTTCCAATAGAAAAGTTAGCTTCTCTAACTAAATGGGTACTGCTGACAAGGAATACTCAACTTGTGAATGCTCACCTCACAAGCATCCTTTATATCATTTCAGAAGAAAAGTTGTCTCACCATAATTTTACGTCTCAAACATAACAATGATAACTAACACATTAAAATATCACTATGTACCATGTCATGAGTGAAATATATGGATTATTTTACTTGAGCCTCACAACTGCCATGAGAAGTACTGTTTTAGCCCTCACTATGACCATTGGAAATGTATGGTCCAACATTTCCAATGTTGGGAACGGATGGACCCTCAACTCTGTATTTCCCCAGGGCCCTTTTACTTCCTCCACTTAACTCCTTGTGTCACTGTAGCTTCTAGTGGTTACCTAAGAGTTACCATTTTGGGACAAATTATAGGAAAAAATGTCATTATTCTTTCTGCTGAGAACATGTTTTTGGTTTGGGAAGTAAGAATTCAAAATTAATTTTACAAAGAAAAAATATTAAAAGTTCAATGCTATATTAGTATTATAAATATAATGTTTCAGTAGAAAGAGATCTGATAAATATTTTACAATATAAATAGAAGTAATAATAGCTAATACCTATAAAAAATTTACATAGCTTCCCATTGAATTTGGGATTAAATCCAAACACTTTAAAAGAAATTTTCCTCTATAATATGGCTCTTGAGGCACATCTCCAAAATCATTTTGAGCTCTCCTCCTATTTGCTTCTTATGTTTCAGTTATAGTGGTTATTTCCTTTTCCTTCAGTTTCTAGACTATTCCAAGCTCTTTCCTGTTTCATAGACTTGCCACATAGCTTTTCTTTCTTTCTAGAAAGATCTTTTTTAATTTTATCCAGCCTGCTTCTTCTCTCCTTCATCTCACTTCTGAAGATAAATTTTCCCTGAGCACCTAATGTGGAGTAGATTCTTCTAATATTTGTTTTTCATAACATCCTCTTAAGTTACTTCATAGCATTTATCACTATTTATTAATATATTTATTTTGTCTTTATTTATTTGTTAAAGCCCCTATCCTTAATTCCATCTTTTATTCATTCATTCAACAATTCTAGAGAAGGAAAGAGAAAGATAAGGGTGTAGTTAGAGAGATCTGCACAGTCAAGTACTTTTAAAATATATGAGATAATTTTGAATATGTTTGTTCTAATTTGTTCCAGCTATGTAGTGTGGTGTAACAAATTATCTCATAATATAGTGGTTTAAAATAACAACCACTTTATTATACTTTATGATTTTGTGGATCAGGAATTTGGATAAAGCCTGGCTGGGCAACTCCTTTTTTTCCCAAGTGGCATGGATGGAGGTTACTTGCTAACATTCAGCTGATGGATGGGCTGGTCATTAGAATCCAAGATGACTCTACTCATGTTTCTAGCACCTTATTGGGGATAGATGGAAGGAAGGCAGGGTTCAGTTGGGAATCTTGACGAGATCCTCTTTACCATAGAGGCCTCTGGTTAGTCAGACTTTTTAATTTTTTTTAATTTTTAATTTTTAATTTTTTTTCATTTTAATAGAATTGTGTCTGTCGCTTTACTAATTCTCAAAATATATGGATCCTAATCAGACTTTATTATATGGCGGCTCACAACTTCAAGAGCAAGCATTCTGTTCTAGCAAACAAGACAAGTACCATGGCCTTTTATGAACTAGCCTCACAAGTCCTGTAGCGTCATTTCCAGCTTACTCTATTGCAGTTGCATGGCTACTCAGACTGAAAGGGAGGGGAAATTGACCCCACCTCTCCATTGAGAAGTGTTAAAGAATTTGCAAACATGTATTAAAACCTCAACAATATTCATACTCTGCAATACTGTGCTAATTGAGTTCTGAATAAACAAGAATCAGAAATCATAGCCCTACATTTAAGGGGCATGCAATAATGGGAATTTATTCTGTGACAGTTACGGTTCAACAAAAAAATACATATATTTCACAGAGTACACATTACATGGATATCTGGAACATTTCAGAAGGAACATCTCTTGCTCTCTTGTCTACTTGTCAAATCCTATTCATCTTTTAGGTTACAAATTAAATATCAGTAACATTCGTAATTTGAAGTATTCCCCAAATCTGCCAGCCAGAACAAATCTACCATTCTACTGTACTCCTAGAATACTATGAAAGTATATTTACTATTGGACTAATCACAATGCATTCAATAATTCCATGTTTCTTCTGTTAAAATATGGTATGTGTGCCTAATAATCGTGGTGCAACGTTTTGATGTGGCACAGAGTACACACTCAATAAATAGATACTAAATAATGAGTACTTTGTACAACATAAAGCACAGCAAATTTGATCCCTAAGTTTAGCACAGAAAATCCTAACCATGAATTAAACAGATATTTGTAAACTAGAAAAAATATTTATAATAGCATTTCTTTGTGGAAATCCATTTCAAGTTCTAAATGAACAAGTTGGAAACAAACATTTTGAACTTGTTTAATTCCTCTTTACTGTGTATGTCACCTGGAGGAATGAGGAGCTCCACATTTGCTTACACACTCTTGGGAACTTCCAGGAGGCCTGCAGAGTGTTTTAGTCTCAAATAGTAGATAAGAGCATAGATTCCAGAGTCAGATTGCCTACTTTCATTCTTCAATGCTTACTAACTATGTTTTCGACCTTTTTTTGTGTGTGTGTGTGAGGAGATCAGCCCTGTGCTAACATCCGCCAAACCTCCTCTTTTTTTGCTGAGGAAGACGGCCCTGGGCTAACATCTGTGCCCATCTTCCTCCACTTTATATGGGACGCCGCCACAGCATGGCTTGCCAAGCAGTGCGTCGGTGCGCGCCCGGGATCCGAACCAGCGAACCCCAGGCCGCCGCAGCGGAGCGCGCGCACCCAACCGCCTGCGCCACCGGGCCGGCCCCTCGACCTTTTTTAATGTCTTAGTTTCTCCATCTGTAAAGTGGGAATAACAGTAAGTATTTCATAGAGTTGTTGTGAAAAATAAATGATACTATTCAGGTAAAACTCTTAGAGCAATAACTAGCACATAGTAAGCATTTGTCAAGGATACTCCATGGTTCTTTGAATTTCAATCAGAAGAATCAGAATCGGCATACTTGCTTATGAATATGTCTAACTTCTTTCTCTCTGTATCTTGAGTTCTCAGAGGTAAGCAAACTTGTCTCACACAACTTGCTATCCCTTACAACTTTTAACAGCGCTTTATAATTACAATTTGCATTTGGTTTACAGAGTTCTCTCATGTTTATTATTCATACCCTTTTTAAAGATGCCATAAAGGGCCATCAGAGGCTTTGACTCTGTCAAGACTAGATCTGGGTGTAAAATTGTTTATTCAGAAAAGAATAAACTGTTGGGAAATCTGTATTAAACAATTCCTAAGGTAACTTCTGGAATTCTATGATTCTGGGAATTATTTAAAATTTTAAATAGGATATTCATTGAAATAAAATATACATGCTGAAAGGGAGGAAATAATAAATATCAGGTTAATTCATTTTCACAATTTGAACATAGCTGTGTAACCAGAACCCATATTAAGTACTGATAAAGTTATAGTTATTTATAATTAAAATATTTATTTATATTATCATTTTCTCAAATATAAGATTATCTTGTTTTGTCATTTATATTTAAAATTCAAAGACAAATATTCTTTAAAGATAAAAAGAATTAAATTACCAAAATGATAAGTTACCTGCACCTTCAAAGTTTTGCCTTATACGTAATTGGTGAAGGTGTTTTGAGTCAGGAATAAGTGTTTGCTTTAAAGGTCAATAATTAAAATCTTTTGTAGCTTTATCACTTCTTACCTCGGAAGAAAAATTTACACTTTACCTAAGGCCCTATCAAATAAGCTATTAGCCATATAATACATATATGTACACATAGTAATATAAATAATGATAAAGTACACATATATTCTATACTTGAATTTTCAGTAATTAAATTAAGTCATTTTATTAATGGTGTTTCCCTAAGAGGCTAATCACCAGTCACAATACTGAAAAAGTTAATAATGGAATTTAAATGACGCTTGGAAATTATGGTTGAGTCCCTCATGGACATTCAAGTTTTATTTCCCATCAAGACACCTACCTAGAGAATCTTCAGGATTATAAAACACAAATACCTTGATATTTAGTGAGGTGGGGGAATTATGCTTCGTTTTTTTTTCCTTTTTCAAACTGCACTTGGTGAACTTCCTTCTCCTGTGAAGTGTAGATTCCGAAAGGTACTTCTTCAGACATGGGTTTCCTTTGGCCACGTTAGAGCAAATAAGGTAAAATTATACTCAAAAAGGCATTCTGCCTAGAAAATAAAACTTGAAAATAAGAATAAATCGTGTTTGAGTTTGCATCTCACTTGATGTGCAGGTTCTCTCTACAGCATATAAATCTTACAAAATAAACCATTTTTCTTCAGAATTAATTAAAGAGCATGAAGTCCCAGGCATAGCTTCAGCCATGGATTTCAGAACGCATCTTGCAGAAAGTATTGGGGAAAGAGAGCCAGAAAATAGAGGAATGGTAGGTAGGTAGCCACTAATTAATGAAAAAAACCCCAAATAACTCCAAATATTTAGGCTTGATAGTTTAAATGTGCTTACAGGGGTGGCGATTACTCAGTTTGAGAGATGGTCAGTTCATTCATGGCACAATGCAGGTCTCTCGGAGGCACCGCTGTGAAGGGAGACAAAGAGTTGGGGCAGCCCCACCCTCACCCATTCTCTCCTACTGCAACACCCCTTATTCACAAAGCTCCTTTCAACTGATTCTTTATTCTGCGTGTTTACTTTTACTCATTCAGATCTCTTTTTGCTATCTCATGCACAGCATAGCCCAACCCTCCAGCAAGCTGGACCCTGAACACAACCGAACCACAAGCAGGCCATTGAAGAAAACAAACCCCAGGCCAACGATTCAATAATTTTGTACAAATGCTTTGTGAGTTTTCACTTTTTACAACACAGGAACTAAAGGTACCTTTATGCAAGCTAAAATAAAGTTCCTGAAGAGAAATGTTCTGCAGTAACAAAGGAAAGTTATTGTATAAGCATTTTGGGGTTTTTTTTTCCCCTTGATATTTTAAACAACCAAGCATGGGAAAATATCACCAACTGAGTCATATAAGAGTAGCAGAATAAAATATCTGTGGTATTCTAGACTTGATGTGCTGGTTTTGAATTTGATTTTATTTTTTAAGGTTATTTTTGTAATTCAGAAATTTCCTTAAGTATGAGATAAACGAATATGTATATGATACTACCATATGAAATCATATATAGATAAAATATTTCCCTATGGTATGTGATTGTATATAAAAAAGTTTGCAAAAAGTTATACTGGTAAAGGGTGGAAGGCTTTTAAATCAAGGCCTCTCTTAAGTTATTAATCAAGAAAATGAACAAAAGATGTTAACAAATGTCTAATTTTTTGAAAAAAATCATAATCAAGTCAAGGGAATATTTATAATGATATAACCATTTACAGTTGGAAATGTCAACATGTGAAAGTTTATTAGACAATTCTCTAAGACATTTGTGTAAAATGGAATAGATTCTATTTAATGTCAACATTTGAACAGGAACTACAGTATAATTTAAAAGATGTTTTAAATAATAAAAAATTAAATACTGGTAAAATCTATGAGAAAATTTTAGCTTTATTTTGAATGAAATTAATCAAGTACAGGTTACTAAATCCAGTGAAAACTACTAATTTACTACATCATATTTTTTATTTTATAAAAAAATCATTTTAAATCAGCTTTGATTTTTTTTTAAATGAAATGCATATTTCAAGCTCTATAGGAATCCATAGATAGTAAGCAAGATTTATAATAGCACTACACAACTATAATATTGTGGGTTTTCAGTATCTTTAATGTAAAAGTTAAAATAATTTTTCATATCAAGGAAAAAAAGTTACTATTTCCCAATACCTCCACTTTTACTTTAGAAATATACCCGTGTTCTGTTATTTAAACCTTTATGAAGTTATTAAAAATTATGAAGCTTTTATCTCTTTAATCAGTAATAAAGGAGTTACATAAGCACATTTGAGTATTTCACGCATTTCCTTGAAACCTGTAGCTCCTGTATGTGTTTTTAATTGGGATGAACCGCTCTTCTAAACTCGCAGATACTTTCATTAAAGCACATGTGCATGCAAGCAATGAGGACCCTTTAGAGCAGTCGTAAATTTAGTCACCGGGAAATGAGAAGGCTTCACAGATGACTTAATTTGCTGTGGGAACCTGCGCTTCCTCCGCGTGTAACCTCTGCATTTGCTGTCTGTGACCTTCAGCACCGTCCACCTGCTGGAAGCCATGTTTGATTCTCTGACCAGGGAAACGCCTGTCTGACAGCAGAATGGTATCATAGGACCGTGTGATGGAATTTTTCTTTCTCTGTCATCATTAAGGGGGTTCCCCCTATGGTGAAGGGAATGAAAAGTACGATTTAATGTTCTCTGGAGAGTGGCAGGGGGAAAAAAAGGCTCAAAGCTTCACATGCTGCTTTCGGAGTGGGTCATTTCAGTCCTTGTGGCGAATGGGATGTCCCAATGGAATTTGCCATAGACTGGTCTGAAAAGAAAGGGATTAAGACCCTTTTCAGGATGGAAATGTAACAAAAGGACCACTTTTATGATGTAGCAGCATAAAGTAAGGGGCTCTATTGTGCAACTGATTGCTAAAGATCTTTGAATTGGGTAGCCTCGCCTGGTTGGCCCTGTTCCCCGAGGGTTTACAGGGGCTTGTGCAGAATGATACGTCTACACTGGAAGCAGAGTTCTGCTCTCATTTAGGGACAAGTAAGAGATTATCAGTTTGCTCCTACATGATTTTTTTCCACACCTACCGAAAAGTGGCCTGTAGGGAGATTATACTCAAGTGAAAGTTGCTGCTAATTAAAACAAGTAATTAGTGTTCCTCCAGGCTTTGTGGTTTCACTCACTTTTGCCCGCCAGACAGCATTAGTTTAAAAGCAATCCAATTTCTAGCAATAACAGACTGTAAAAAAGTCATTTAACAAGTATATAAGTGTAAGGTTACAGTCAGGTGTTGATTTATCTCTTCTAGGCTATTTAGAAATACTGTAGCAAAGTTGAAAAGAAAGAAAGTGAAATAGCTTTCTTAAAAAAATTTAACATTAAGAAAAGAAAAAAGACCACATGCCTCAGTTCATTTACCAAAATAAAAAAAAATGACAAGCAAAAACTGGGAGCATATGAGATTTCCTAAATTGCATTAGGAAACCAAAATTGGATTTAATGCTGTTTTCTCATAGAACCCTCACTTAGCATTTTGTAAACAGATCATTTCATTAAGTCCTTTTGTTTCTTCTCCCGCCTTTGCTGAAACAGGGACTTTTTATTGACTGATTCTCATTGAAATGAATTGGAACAGTAGAGTTACCACAACACGTTATTACCTCATTTTTTTTACAATTCCAAAATGACTAGTGTGGCTCTAGTTTGCATATCTGGTGGGAGGATTTAGTTAAACTACAGAGGTCTTGAGAGAGATTAAAATATTTTATTATAAAGAGATATAACAGAAATTAATATAAAAAATCCATACCTGCACTGAATCAGGTCAAGCTAAAATTCTTGTCTAATGGCTCAGTTTTTGTAACCTGACATCCTTCTATAATTGCTGCCTTTGCTGCTTAAAATGATCTATTTCTGAGGTTGATATCATCAAAGACGTGTGCTATTGTGCAAGCAATTCAATATAGCTCATCATCAAAATTAACCGTGTGTACTTTCCCCTTAAAAAATGAATTCATAACACTTTAGTTAATGCACAATTTTCAGATTTGTGTGTTCCCCAATGTTACATTTTTTCAAAAAAGGAGTGCCAACTATTCCTCTGCAAGACACAAAACTTTCCTTTGCTATGCATTTTATATGGTATTGATTGTATAAATAATATTCCATATGTGAAAAGACATTTACTGTAAACTGTTAATACCACAAAAATGTCAGCTATTATCACATATTCAACTAGTAGGTTCTGAATTTAGTCATCATCTTTAATGCATTACAATTAAGGAGGTATTAAGTAGCCTGATTTTGATAATTTCAGGTTAAAATAAGGCTGTAGACCTATCACATTTTAAATACCACTGTGGAATATGAAGATGTCTTTTATAAAATCCAGCAGCTTGTTTAAATTAATAAAATAAATTTTTGTCATGTAACTTATGAACTCTAAACCATTTTTTAGAGTTCAAGAGATGCTTTTCCTTTCCTAGAATTTATTTCCTATGATTAAAGTATAAAAGTTTTGCCACCAAGCTTAAAATAAGAAATTTTGCATGTAGCATAGGGTCAGTAAGTAGACTTTATTTGAATCTCTGCTTATTTTTTTAAAATATCTATGAGAAGAAAAAATATACTTGGCTATAACTTGTTTTTTCCTAAGAAGGCATCTGTGAAATAATGAAGACTGCATTGTTACTAAGTGTATTTATTATACAGATCATATTTCCAATAGAAACTCTCATCTTTAGAAATCCTAAAATCAATTTATAATCCTTGCAGAAAGTTAAATATGATATATTGAAAGTGTTTCTGCCATATCTTGCTTTTTTCTGATAATTAGAACTGTGCTCAACTGGCATTTTAAGATATATTATTTTTTTGTTTTGTTTTTGAATGGTAGAAAGCCTTCTTTCAAAATCAGCCTTTGATAGTATTTGATTTTCTTAAATAGAATTAGGGCTACATCTATCAGTCTCTTTTCGAGCTCAGAATTTGCTTTTTATTTCAGGGTTGATAAACTGGAACATGTGTCTGTGGCAGCACAGATGTAGGGCACCAGAGGGCAGACTGTGCAGAGACCTGTGAGGACTCTTTATGGATCGTGATGGAACCATAAGGGATACCATAATAGCTCTCATTTTATGTATTAAGCTGTATTTGCACAACAATTCCATTATAATACGAAGATAATCTTTAGAAGTAACTTTAAAACAGCAAATGTATAAATGCTGAGTCTCAAGTAAAAGAAAACACTTTTCCTAAGCCAAATGTCTTTTGTAAGAGATTTCAATGGTCATTTGATTCTGTTTAAAGATAATTTGACCTTATGATTCATCCATTTCTTAAATGCGTGTCTCAAATAGAATTGTTTTCCTTTGGAGTTGAAGTTAAAAAAAAAAGAACAGCTAAATAACCCTCGTGATTTGTTTTACGGCTTTGCATTGCTTTTGCCCAATCCAAGGAAACTCTGAGCACGCAATTATTAGTATTAAAATTAATGTCTCCAAGAGTTTGGTATCAACTTTGTAAAAAAAAATTATATACTGAAAATAATGGCAATTCCAGGTCCTCTTTACATTTTTTTATATATTTCTTGCAATATACCTGTTTAATCTAAGTCCACCCAGCTAGATCATACACAGTCTTTGAAGAAGAGATGGTATTATCTTTATATTAATGTAATAAGGACCAGTAAGCGCTTATTGACCTTAATATACAGTCAAGTACCACATAATGACATTTCAGGCAATGATGGACCATATATACAATGGTGGTCCCCTAAGATTAGCACCATATAGCCTAGGTGTATATTAGCTTATACCATCTTGGTCTGCATAAGTATATTCTAGCATGTTCGCCCAATGACACACTTCTCTGAACGTGTCCCCATTGTTAAGTGATGCATGATTGTAATTGAATTTCTTTGATATTTTTTTATCAATATTTTACTAAAGATATAGTGTAAATAGCGAATTTCATTATAAAATAATTTAGGAGTTTCTAGAAAAGATAAAATACATAAAATATCATGTAGGCTACGAAGCATGGTATTTAAAGACCAGTCCTGTGTCATTCCGTACCAGGAAATGCCTCTACAAGGTACAGGATTTATCCTTTACCCACCACACTAGACAGGAAGAGTAAAATTAGTATTTATGAGATGCTGCAATGTGCCAGGCATCAGGCGAAGCACTTTACATATGTTAACTCATTTATTATAACAGTTTTGGACATGAAAACTCAGGAACTTAGACAAATACCTTGCCCCACAAAGGTAAGGTAAAAGGGATTTATTTTAAAAATCAAGGCCTTTATTAAAAAATATTTCTGGAGTACCTGCTATGTGCCAGCCACTATGCTAAGCACATTGTGGGCATCTGGGGACAAGATGTTGAGCTCTCTGCTAACTGGAGACATACATTCTAGTAAGTACATATGCAGACTAATATGTAAAAAATAAGTACACCATATAATATGAGATAGTGATAAGTATCACAAAGGAAATAAAGATAATTTTCAATAATCAGTAAACAAATTTGACTCCAAGGTAATGTCAATTTTTTCCTTATTATTTTGAGTTTTTGAGCCTAAACGCAAAACTTTACATTTATTTCAATTATATTTAATCCTGTAAATTTTAGTCAGTTTTCCCTAGATTGTAACTTTTTTTGATTTTTGATATTTTCATTCTCTGAAAAGCCTACGGCTGCTAAGACCATACCACTCATGCCATTGAGAGCAAAGGCAAACTGCATTCAACTTTTACAGATTCGCTTTATTCTTCGGAAATTTAGGCTGCTACCGCAACCCTCTCCCTAAAGAGAATTATTGACTTTTCAGTCCCAATTGGTTCCACTGGCCTTTGTCCCATGCTGTCTTGACTTGTTCCCTTCTCTCTGTTGCTACTTGTTTGATCCTGTATCTTTTATCATGGAACCATTTGGATACTTGGATTTCTTCTTCTTTAATATAATAGCTAACATTCATTAAATGTCTACTATGTGCCAACCATTATGCTAACACTTTTCTTTATAATTACATCTCATGTAATTCTCCAATTTCTTTATAAGGAGAAGTATTGCTGTTATCACCATTTTACAAATTAGGAAAATGAGGTGCAGAGAAGTCATGTCCCCAAGATAATACACTGGTAAGTGAAAAAGCCAGGATTTAGAAGAAGGCAGTGCAGTGATCTTACTGTTAAATTCATGTTTCAGAGTCTTTTATAATACTGGAGCCATCTTCCATTTTAAAATGGATGACCGTAGAATCAAGCATTTTTTCTCTTAACATTTTTGAATTGTGTTTCCCTAAAGTCTTGGTTATAGTTAAATGATATTCGATGTTCCTTTCCATAGTTGTTATAAATTCTAGTTAATAATATCACACCCTTCTAGGTTTTTAAACACCACTCTTCCAAGCCATGTTTCAATAGAAGGAAGAATGGAAGAACACAAAGGCATTGGGCATTGGCTGTGCGGTAAGCCAGAGTTGCATTCAAATCTAGTTCCATTGTTTACAAGCTATGTTACTTTGGGTAATTTAGCTAATTTCCCTTAGACTTATCTACTTTTTCTTCTCACTGAGGATAATATATGTCTTGCGGGGGCTATTGGGAAATCAACTTAGTACAAGTAAAGTGGTTTAGCACATGCTTTGTACTCAATAATTTTGACTTTATTTTTATTTGGAATTCAGATTGAACTGACAATTCTTTTCATTATTTCTTAAGTTTGAGAGAGAAATTTTTCCAAAAATTGAGTCAAGTTTTGTCAGATGCTCTGTTGTTGGCTTCCTGACTTATCATAGTTTGCACAGAGTTGGCCATGTACTCATTTACTCCCTTTTTCAGCAAAGCAAGGCAGTAATCAAGTATTTGTAGTAGAACTATTGTACCAGGCTCCGTGCTAAATAACAGGATTTCGGTGATATGTGAGAGATGGCTCCTAGAATCGAGTTCATATCCCTATGATGTGATAAGAGGTATGAGAGAAGTAAGCAAAGGAGCTAAGCTCATGTTAACATCTATAAGCATTGCAAGCAATGTGACAGCATTATCCACATCTTCTCTCTTGCAAGGTGGTCTGTACTCAACAATTCCCCTCAATTCAGTTTCATCTGTAAAGTTAAGAAGTTTATCCAAATGTCCTTCTAAGATCTATTGCATCTCTGAAATGCTATGCCTCTATAATCATGTCATGGTTGGTTCTCTTTCTTTTAATTCCTACTTAAACGCCATCAATCATACTTCCAGTCTAAGGTTTATAGAATTTACTGGAAGTAGAATGACTAATTTGCAACCAATATCACTTTTTACTTCTTCTAGTAGGTCAAATTTGTACAGATGTGTGCATAATATTATGTTTTAAGTCCTGCCCAATTTACCTTATATCTTGCTGAAGGTGTAAGTTTTGTAACAGATCATCTAGTCTATTTTTCCTAATGATTTCTGGGGACCTCCTATACCCCCTTTTCCTCTTTCTTCGTTGTTCCTGTTGTTTCTCAAAGAATATTATCTTACAGTATTTTCTGAGCATTTCTGAGCATTTCCCCATCTCTCTCAAATTTTATTAAAGTAATAATTTCTGCTACAAGTTCTGTTGGCCTGAATATGTCTGGAGAATAACCAACAGTAGAATACTCAAGCTGTTGTGATGTGGGGAGCATTCAATATAAACCTGATAACACATTGGAGCTTCAACCATGATAGCCTTAGAATGGACCCCTAGCAAAAGTTAAGGAGGGACAATTTGACATACTGTTGTCTGTATGGACTAATATTTGCATGAACAAAGGTAGAGCTTTGGTGACCTGCCACTACAGTTTAACGTACACATGACATAGAGAAACTTCATGTACTGACCTTTTTTTTTTAGCATTCTGTAACTCCATATTCTGTTATTTTTTCTTCCATTGCATTTTTGTCACATTTATTTGTTTATCCTCTGCCTCATCCTCATATGTAAACTTCATGAGGAGAAGAAAGTTCCATTGTTACTGTACTACCCAGGCATTCCTTAAATACTCACTGAGTGAATGGTGTGGACTGGATAATATGACTCTGAGAATGTAATGAGATTAAAATGTTTGAGTTAGTATCATATAGCATTTGGAGAGACACTTGTTAAAAAAAGATATAATTTTGACATTCTTGAGCAAAGCAGTTTTACAATTATTGTATAATTTTAGAGTTGAAGTTAAGAGTCATAATTTCCATTGGGGCTCCAATTTGGAATACGTCATTTCACCTTGAAAAAAAATGTTTACTATCATGGACACTTTATTGCTACAGCCACAAAATAATGAGTAATCTGTAGAATGAGGCCTGGCAAACGAAAGTTTTTTTGCGTTCTAATCTTTCCATCAATGATTTCGTTCATGAAACAATTTTCTGAGTGCTTACTCTATGCCGGACGCTGAGAACACTGCTATAGATGCAGAAAAGAAAAATACAATCACTGCTCTTGACTATTTTGTGGCTAAATAGGGTGAGGAAATCTCTAGCTGGGGCAGAATGTGGAAAAGGCTAATACCTACATAAAGCACAAAACCAGGTTCCCAACAGAGCAAGGAGGCTGGGACCAAGGGAGGACAGGGGTATCAAAGAAGGCCTCCAAACGGAGACAATTAATGAATCGAGTTCTTAAAAAGTAAATAGAATTTATGCAGAATGATCAAAATCATCAAATTTCAACATGCCCACAATAACTTGTCTACTATGTAGACTAGCAATCTCCACTAATTAAAGTAGCCTCTAAGCAATTTGATTCATATTTAATGTATGTGTTCTTTGTCTTTATGCTAAAGAACACCTATAATTCATGAGTTTTGTTTCAAATGTAAATGCCAACAATACTCTTGCTTCTTAATAATTCATGTATTTTAGTAGCACAATGAGAACAATGAACTACATTTGATGCCACTGCTCCCACGAGTAAACGTCCCTCTTTATTTTCTCACTGACTTCAAACTCGGAAAGGCGTCATTTATACTCTTCATGACCATTTTCTTTTAAGTAAATCTAGACTTTTTCCTACTTAAACTGCTTTCAAAACTACCACCTTTCCTTTTTTGTTAGCTTGCTATTATCATTAAAAAGCCATTGAACAGTTTATTCTCATCTCAACACCTTTGGAACTGCTATTTATTAACTAATCAATGAATGTGTAATTTCTTCTGAAAATAAGTCAGCCCACTTGACCAAAGTTTTCACCATAATTCATAAGAACTGTATTTATGCATTTGCCTAGGACTGTGGATTTATTATAGAAATCTACCTAGTAAGTAGATACCTTGATAAGCTTTCCCAGTATATTTGTTAAGAAGAAGTATACGGTCTTCAATCAATCATCATTCATTCTTTAATTCTGAGTCTCAATAACAAATTATATCTTACTGATTTTCTTTTGGTGAAGGTAAACTTCAAGATGATGAGTTCTAAGAGTGGAACAAGTATCTTTTCTACCCTGATCAAACATTTAACTTCCTCCCCTCTAAATATTTACTATCTCCTTGAATAAGTCACACCTATTCCAAACTTCCCAAAAATGTCTCTTTCTTCCTATTTTTGTCAAAACACCCCTGCCTACCTTTAGGGCATGACTGAAGCTCACTTGGTGAAAAGAACACTGCAGTTGAAACCCAATGATCAAGATCCAATGCTTTGTTCTCCGTTCTGTAGCCACATGATATTAAACAAGCAACTTATTTTTCTAAGTTTTCCTGGGCCTGAGATTTGGCAAATGAGAAAAGTAGATGAGATCATCTCTAAGGTTCCTTATGGTTCTTATGTTTTATAATCCTATTATAAATCAGTTCAAATTACAAGGACCCTCAGGGTTCTGTGTAGTTCAGTTTATTTCCTGCTTTGATTTTTGCTGTTGTCCTTATTTTTCTGTGTGCGTTTGTTTTTCTATGACCATTTTGATGGATAGAAACTCCCTCATCTGTCCTTTGCAATGCTGCATAATCTTTAGCAATTCAATTAGTCAAGCTGATATAAGTCATGACCTCCTTCATTCTAGAAATTTTGATGTGAATTTTGTACAATTAGAAACTTGAGCTACAAAAATTTCCTGAAATTCAATTTTCCTGTTATGTACGGCATTCTATTTACTTTGAAATTTTACTGATGGTTTGAAGTTTGCCTGAACCAATGGCTCAGAGCGCCATCTAAAAAAAAAAAAAAACTAAAGAAGGTAGTATTTATATTTGTGCTGACCTCTAATTCACACTGTGTGTCTCATAATGTAACCTAGCATGAGACGTGTGATTGAAGGATAGTCCTGTCAAACAACTGCCCTGAGAGAAGTGTGTGTGATCTCAGTCCAGTTCAGAGCAGAGAGTTGTCCACCTGGAAAAACCCTCAGCTCAGTGGAAATGATCATCCTATGTGTTGTCACTCTCATCCTAGAAGTTCAAAACTGAATGGACCCATGGACCATATTAGTCCTTTAAACCTTCTAAGGGGCTCCTGCGGATCAAAGATAGGCCCTAGTCACCTGATCTCATCAGTTCATGAATGATGGTCTTTTTAAGAAGACCCTTACGTCAGCTTTAAAAGTGAGCAATAAAGTGAGATTTAATAAAACACAGAACCAGGAAGATTGAAAATAGGAAAAACTTAAGATAATCTAACATTAGGGCTTGAAGGCATTTTTCTTCTTCTGCTCTATTAAGCAATCTAATTTTAAATGACCCAGTAAAGAGAAAACAACAACAAAGTAAGGAATATTTTTAAGGAATCATTTACTTTACTTTAGAAAATATTTTAAGGTCTTTATTAGACCAAAATAGAATAATTCAATGCCATAAGAAAACATACATTGGGTTCCTACAGAATGTATGTTTATGTAATTTGCAGGTACTTGATACACGCTTACTGATGATGATGATGATAGTGATAATTTTGATCATGAAACAATATGAAAACAGAATACTTGAAAAGGAAGTTCCTCCCTTGAGCTTAGGGGGTCTTTCTTATTTATCATCATTTTAAAAAATCTTAGTATTGTCATTAAGAAATGTATGTTACTTTATAAGACAAGAATAAAATTAACCAACCATGTTTTTAGAAACACTTATATTAAAAAAAATATTGGTTGAAGGCTTACATTATCCCCCCAAATTCAGAAGATTAAAGCCAAAAATAATTTAATGTAGTCATATTATTTCTAATCTGAATTTTCAATGCATTATATGACCTATTCCAAGACATATAATATCCTTTGAAACAAACTGAAACAATTACTTAAATAGTAAGATTCTTTGTGCCTTCTTTGAAGAATTTAGTGTATGTTTACTGTCTGTTTTTGTTTGTTTTTTAGTTTAAAATTATATTCCATGATTAAAAATAAATAAACCTTCTGGATTTTAGTTTGGTAACTAACTAACTGTGGAGTTTTAGCCTCTCAGGACTATTTGAAATTTTTGTTTTACTTTTTTCTTTCTTTTGCTTGATCTTTCTTTCTTTGTTTTTTCTTTCTCTTACTTTCAACTGCATGATAAATTCTGGATTATGTCTCACTGAAGACTTCAACACTAGATTTAATGAAGTGACTGAACTTTTAACCTTTGAGCCCAACACACTTTAAAACTATCACTGATATCCATTGCACTTTTTTCTGTAGTTCTGTGTCAGATATAGTGAGGGTAAGCTTTTTAGTGTATGGGACTTTTTTTTTACCCAGGCTCTTTGTAACAGCAAATAGAGGGGATTTAATTCTTTTACTGGTCCTCCTCAAAATTCTTGAAGAAAAAAATGCTGGAGCCTCCAACCCTCCACACTCCGCAGTCCTGTTGCTCTGTTGGTAATTGGTCTGCACATAAAGGGCTCCCGGTGTCAGCTTTCAATGAAAAGTCATTTATTCATAACAAGACTTCAAACTTCCCAACAGAAAGGGTTGTTTTTTACCAGGTCATCTTTGAGCTTCCAAACTCATCCTGTCTGTTCAGCCATGCATTCTGCCTGTAAGGCAGCACAAGCAGGATTTCCTAGCCTTTCATAGCCAAACAGCTGGGATGCTTTCAAGGTGCTCAAAAGGAAGAACAGTTTTTAAAATGTAGAATTTATACTTACCTTTTCTTCTTTGTGCCATTAAACACTTATAAATGTCGCTCCAAGCTATGTCCTTCTATGGGGAACCAAAACCCAAGCAGTTCTCTGTTTGTTGGAGGAATCACTTGATGAGCAGTGAACACTAGAGGGGGAGCTTCCCCGTTTAGGAAAGGGAAGGCTTCAGACCCTCTGGGAGAGGATCAGAGTGATACTAGAGCTGCTGATTTAAACATGCCAAGCTAAGATTTGGGCAGCCATGGTTCAGAAGCCAAAGGGCAAGAATGGTGGGTAGTCAATTTACTGTCATTTTCCAAAAAGACAGGGAATCATACATGGAATTGAGAAGTTTAGCTGCTGCTCAATCCATGATAGGGAATATTTTTAAACCTCTCTGGAGGCAGTTTTAACATGAGAAGTAGGATTACAGAGGCTTTTTTCGTCTTTACTACAACTGTCTGTCATTTAAATGTCTAAGGAATGATGGAATGAATTATCACAAAATTTTGACAAAAATTTGATGGCTCAAGCAAAAGGGGGAAATAGGCATTCTGATTATTAGGTTCTAATGAGACATGACGTTTAAAATGAGTTTACATGGCAGTTAGACCTTTGCTATTTTCCCCCCTTGATTTAAAAACATTGAGATTCTCATTTTTTGGAAAGGAAATGACTTATTTCAGTTTCTCTTCCCTTTAGTTGAACGATTACAAGCCCTATTTTACCTCTTATACATTTTATCCCTTGTAACCATAGTCTAATTGCTTTCCACAATTTGCCTGAAACTGAAAAAACTTAAAATGTATCTTGAAAGTCAGTAGAATATTTTAGTAGAATTTAGAATATTAGTGGAAAAAAACGTAAGCAGTCCTTTTATTTATTATGTTTATTTTTGCTGTATCCTCTTACAACACAGTAGATAAGGTGTATTGATTTAAAAGAACAAATTATATTTTCCAAAAAGAAAAAAACAATAAGGGATTAACAAAAGTACGGTACAACAAAATTAATTTTCTCTGATTCCAACATGTACTTCTTTACCAACCAAATATCAAGCTCTCTTTGTAAAAAAACTATCTCATTAACCCACATGAGTAACCTCTACTATAATGTTCATATTATTTACTGAAGAGTATTGCTTTTTTAAAAGGGGGAGATAATTCAATCACAGTTAGTCTGACATTTAAAAACATCTTGAACTTTTAGTTTAAAACTAAAATAGTTTGGGATATTTTTGAACTATGTATCTATTAATGCTATTAGAAAACTGATATTTCTTTACAAAAAATAAAAAGTAATGTAAAGCACTTTAAAAAACATTTCTAGAATGGTTTCCGTTTTGTCACACTTCGACAACTAAAAGTGAAGTGGAAAGAAGCGCTTCATTTTAGTGAGTGAACTCTATGTGGATGATGTGGTAACTGAACAACGCTGACTTTTCCTAAAATGACTTTATTTATACAAACAGAAGAATGTGGTTTAATAAGATTTTCTTTCCTGGTGATGCATAAAAATGTGGATTTATCTTTGCTTTCCAGGGGATTTCCTAAAACTGTGGTGATTAGATCTTTAAAATTTTCCTCTGATCCTGGTGGTGCTAGCCTCGGAGGTTTGTTTAAGGCTAGTAGACATCTCACACAAACCTGGGTAGCAATACGTACTTAAACATTGTTTTATTTATATAATTAAATAATAGAGCAGAGGGAGCTTGAATTAAATATATTAACTGTAAGTTTGTACAGTTTCATATTCTGGAAGCCAACTGTTGGGCTACTCGGTAAAATCTATCTTGAGGTTGCTGATCTGATCCTTAAATACACCGTTTATGCTCTGCCCATAGGTAACAGGGCAAATTGTGTAGGTGACAAGGCAGTGGACACACTCACCTGGAGCTCAGAGTATGCACCTTTGGGTTATGCAATTTGGAGAGGAACACGAGCTGGCCAAGTAAGTATAAATGTCCCCTTGTACCATCAGGGCTAGAGCCATTTTGTTCACTCCAACAAACGCTCAGCTAATCATTTGTGGTCCCCTCACAGAAAAAATGTCATGTGTTAGAAAATGCCTCAAAGTCTTCTGTGAGTATTAATTAAACTTTATTGAAAGATTTCAGTTTGTCAAATCAGGTCAAAAAGAGGGAAGCAAAGAGAAAGGGGAGTGGGCCTGTGAGTAAACATAATACACTTGGAAACTGTATCCCACATGAATCAGATTAGTCTCAAATCCTGTGATCTATTTGGTGCTTGATCTTCCTGATCAAATGTATTTTCCAATATTTCCTTTATTTATATTTCAAGTGACTTATTTCCTCTAAAACTTGGAATTTTTTCTTTTAATTTTCAAAGTCAAATTGACCTGAATTTAGATATTTTCTCTACTTTTAACTTTATGCTTTATAAGATAAGGATTTATTACTGTTTCATTTCTTCCATTTCCATTTTGTTTTAGAAATTTGAAAATAATTAGAATAAAAATAAGGATATATTGGATATTTGTATTCATTTTATGAGTTTAATTTATTTATTACGTATTCAATATGTTCCTCTTATAAACTTCATTGTGTCACAATTGCAGAGAGGAAAATATTACAATCAAATCATTAGTTAAATGTCTAAGCATCATTTAGACACATAAAATAAGATTCAGGCCTAGAAGTATGAGAGGGAAAAAATAAAGTATAATGCCTGATCTTAAAAATAGTTTAATAGAAAATTAATAGCTAAGTCAGTATTATGTTTATCTGACAGTGAAGAAACAATAAACTTCATAAAGTTTGGTTTTTTCCTCTCCTTAAAAGACTGCGTCAATGTCAATGTCTCGGCTGATGACTACCAATACAGAATGGCAATCCATGTCAACATTCTTCCTTCAGGGGTTTTGGAACTCATTCCCAAGATTTCATGGAAATCGCCTGTTATTTGTTCAGTGACCTACTGATGATATATTTTACTTTGAAACATAGCCGGGACTAGAGAGAGAGAGAGAGCTGAGAATATATTTATAAAGAAGAAAAATAACAAAACCTGATTGCTAAAGATTTGAAATTAAATGATGAATTTGTTTTTAAAGTACCTCACGTAATTGAAGCCAGATCTCTTCATAGAATTGTGTTAGGAGATGTGGTTAACAAGAAGAGAATGTATACGTCTTTAATATCAAGTTGTTCTCTTAGAGGTTGATGCTTCACTTATTACATATATAAAATAATTAACAAACAAATAAATAAATGAATATTGAACACCTACCTTGTACCAGGGACTCTATTTACATCTGGTTTATTATTGTGGAACAAGACAAGAAAGATGAGTAATGTTAAGAAGCTTACAACATGGCAGGGAGGGGTTCAGATAAATAAGTGCACAAGTTTGATAAAGCAAGAGTAGGTTACTCTTGGGGCACATAGGAGGAACGCCTTACCCAGATTTCAAAAATCGTGAAAGGTTGTCAGGGGAAGTGGCAAAACAGGCCTGAATAGGTAAAAATAATTCAATTATTGTAGAAGCAAAGGGGAGGAGTTGAAAAGAAAGACTATTTAGGAAAATGAGCTAGAAAGTGCAATGGAGGAAAGAAGAAGAGAGGGTATGAGAGTGGTAGGATAGCAAGGACCGTGATACCAAGAGAGTTGTCAGTCACGTGCTGAGTTCAGCTTTATCTGGGAGTAGCGGAGAGCTGTCAAAGAGTTGTAAACAGGGGAAGGATCAAAAATTTGCGTTTTAGAAAGCCTGTTCTCACAATGTGGAGAATGGATCGGAGAGTGACAAAACTAGAGGCAAGCAGTTCACGTACGAGAGATGACTGTGGTCTAAACTAGGTCAATGATGGTTCTAGAGAGAAGCAGCCCCATCTGACAGCTAGTTAGAAGGTAGAATGGACAGAGATGAGTCTTAGATTGGATGTGGTAGAAAAGGGAAAAGGAATAGTCAAGCATACAAGCAATATATTAATTATACCAAATTATTTCAATGCTACATTTAATGCATTTATATGTGCCAACTGACTACAAACCCAAATATGCTGAAACGATACCATGAAGGATCACGTGGCATAAACAAGTTTATCCATCTGTATACTCTTCATAATCTCAAACATTATAATGATATTTTGGCATGAAATCAGTTTTTCTCATTTTACTGAGCATGATACTTTGGTAACCATTTTAGTTTTATTTAGTAGTGTTAGTAGTATTTCCAAGTTAAAAGAAAATTATACATATTGTACATAAAATAAAAATGTCCAAAAGTAAGAACAGTTGTGACTCACTTTGAATCATAAATACTTGCCAACTGATGAATTGTGGAGAAAATACTAATAACTTATGATCTTTTTTTCTAATTTTAAAATAAATGGCAATGTTGAACAAAAAAAGCACTTTAGGAAGAAATAATAAAATATTTACAAACTTGTGTTTGATTAATTATTCATAAAAGTATATATAGAAGTGTTTTCATTAACCTTTTAATATAGTTCTATTTGTTTATTCACTCATTCAGTAAACTATGATTTTATGAAATATATGCAAACATTTATGCAAATTGTATAATATAGAAGCCAAAGGAATTAGATGGCTTACAGAATTCCCTCATTCCAGGTTTATTATTTTTAAACATGTTTCAGAGAGGGAGAGAGAGAAAGAGCGAGCAAAATAGTTTGCATCAAATAATTCAACTGCATTCTGAAAGACAGACACAGGGAAAAGGTGAGAATACCTAGGCAATAGTGAAAGGAGAAATTTACCTAGAATATTTGATCCCAGAATTTACAGTTTTGACAGCAGTACATCCCTGGTTCCTTTAGAAGTGTGGGGGCAGAATCCTCTGATCTAGCAGTTTCTTTGGTTTCATAATTAACATCCCCAGTGTAGTTAAGGAGGAAAGTAGAATGAGGTGGGGTTAGCGCATAAGTCAGGATGTGGAGTGTGGAATTCTGTTAGTTCCCTCCTCTTGATTTGGGTGTCTAATGCCCACTACTCTGATGAAGAAAATATTTTCAGTGTGCTGACGTCAGAACAAAATGAGCATCCCTTTAACCACTTACATCACTCTAGTCCTTCCAGGGGTCAGACCGAATATTAAGAAAAAAAAGTGTACCATGTATTTGCCAGTTGTTAACATTTCTTTAGGATTCTCAAACACTATTCCATCCAAAATTTTAATTGCTAAGAAACCTATAGAATGTAGAGCCAAATATCTTTAGAGTGCTATGAAAGCAAAGTTGACTGAAGACTACTGACTATGCAAAAAATGATAAGTAAAATTTGCATTACGGAGAAATTATCATTCTAAGATTTATTAAGAAGGCTTCTACATTACTTAAAGAAAGTTTCCTGTAGATAGGATACCATATGTCCTGGTTATCCTGGTACAATCCATGATATGTCTGTTCTCTTGGCCTTGTTAATAATAGTGCTCTTTCATTTTAAAGGTGTCTAAATTTGGATAATAAAATACATGGTTACCTTACTAATAGAACTTGAGCACCATAGCTGCTTGGGCAACATTGGTATATAGTGCTTTAAGAAGGATCTTATATTTCAGACATGGTGATAAAGGGACATGGGTTCAACATTAAATAGTCATAAGTTTTGATATTCCATTGCTTCTAAGAGATGACATTAATAAGGACAAAAAAGTCATAAAATAATGAGAAATTATATCAAAATTGTGTAAACAAGGCACTGATTATGCATGCTTTGTGCAGCTGATGAAAATGACAGTCTAGACTATTTAACCTATATTAGTTATTTTTATGATTCCATTATTTTAAAAAATTTGTAAGACAGTTCTATAAGTAAGTTCCAAAAATATCTCTGACTCAGATGTCTATGAATGGTGATTGTGGGGGATTTCTAGTATTTCTCATGAAGTGTGAGGATAATTTTTGCCCATAAGTGAACAACACTATTTTTTGTCATTCAGAGCAAAATTTTAAACTTCAGAATGTCATCATGCACTAGTAACGCAGTGGGAGGTGCTGGTTATATTATCCTTTGCTCATCCAAATGAGTTCAGTTGGTTAAATGATGCAAATTCAGAAATAAGTTTTATGGAATTTGAAAATCTTAAGTGATATTGGTAAATAAATGATTAAAAAAAGAGAAAAGAATTGAAAGTGCCCGGCAAAAGATCCAATGGCTTGCAATGTGTTAAATGTGTTTATTTGCACTTTCAAAGTTCTGATTTCCTCATACATTTTCATACTGATGGAGATAAAATGCTAAAGTCTTAAATCCCTCTATGCCATGCTGAGTTGCTAAGGGCTGTTGAGTTTTTGTTATTTCTCCTCTCGAGTTAGCTCTGATTACGCCTGCTGAGTGAAAAATTTGTATTTGCCGACAGAAATAGGAACCACCCCACGTGCACTTGCACTCAGGAAATGCTCCAATACATCACAAAGATTTGCTCAACCCACCTTCAGAGGCCAAATCGAGCATGTTATTTTCTGTTTAGATCTGATTCTGGAGGCTATCAGTCAGGAGTGTTTTCCAATCTCTGATTAAAGCAAGGCCTACAAAGCTGGAAGTGTTCACACACAGTCTCATTAGAGTGCTGGATAGAGTGACCCAGGCCTTCTAGCACAAAGCTCTGAGTGGACTTCAAATATGAGAGTGCATCAATCAAATCCAAGCAAGGCTTTTATGTCATTTTTCTACTTTGCCTTTAAAGTCCTATAGGAATGCCCTTTCCAGCTGTACAGCCGAAAAGCATTCAATAGAAACAAAAAAGCAAAGACCCCCAACCCCCTGCCCCCTCCAAATGGGTATGGTTTTACCTCCCCCACCAAGCATCAGAGTCTTCTCTGCGTTTTAAATTATTTAGCATGTTCAACAATACCACAGAGGATATATTCGCATCACTCAATGGCTCTGTATTAATTATTAGTGCCCATTCAAAAGGGAAACCAATAAGGTCAATGGCAATGAGACTGCATATTGTATGTTTTAAACAGAGGTAGCAGAGAGATTGGGGAAAAAATAAAGCAATGCTCATGATGGAGGCTTTTCCTGCCCTGCCCCCAACCCTAACCTCCAACTTCACTTCTTGCTTTTTTTGTGTTGACTTATACCATTAAGAAAACAAAAAAGCAAAAGAATAAAATCATAAAGGAGCATCAAGAATCTTGGCAGTAAAGATGATAAGGCATAAGTCATAGAAAGAGGAGTCAGGCATTTAGGTAATGTTTGTTCTATACACTGCTTAGGGCACTAGAGTCATTTTCAAAAATGCATCTTTAAAAGATAAGTATAAAGCAAAACAATATAAATTTGCCCACTAATATCATTACAGGAAAATGCATGGGTGCAGTTAGCAGTGATTATTAAATTTAGGTACTTTTGCTTCGAATATCAGGCCAAAAAACATTATAATGCAAGCAACAACAGTATGAATTAAATAAAATGAGCTTTTGAAGCCTGAAAAACAAAATAATTTAAAAGGAGAAAATTAATCTTTCCTACAATGTAGATAAAGTTTCCTGAATTTTACACCTCTCTTTAAACAAGTGAATGGTTCAACTACTCAAGATATCCTATGTTGATCCAATTAGAAAGAGCAATACACTGAAAATATATTGTACATTGCAATATTGGGCAGATATAGTACTTATTGAAGGGAATTCCCTGTGTGTGTACATTTGTTTCCATTTCCAAACTTTACTAAATGTGAGGCAAATACTACCCACAAATAGCACTTCACCCACTCAAATATATTGCAGCATGTAAAAGAGTGTTTGAATTTAGAGCAATATATATATTTTTTAAATTTAGTATGTGTTTCTTTACAGGGTTTCAGATGTTTGGAAGAATTATGCAGATTTTATAAATCAGTACTAGAGCATTATGCTACTTGATAGTGCCCCATCTGTGCTTCCCCTGTAGTGTTTGACGGGGCATCTGTGTAAATTGCTTTTTTTATTTTTAGTTAATTAGTTTATTGCATAAAACTTAATGCACTACCTGATAAAAAACTTTTGTTCATTTCAGCACTTTTTCCTTCTAGAGCTGATGTTCATCTTTAGCTCTAGTCAGGCCCAACTTCTTCCTCTGTAGATTTCTAAATTGAAACAATGAAACAATTCTTTTTCCCTCTTTATCTTATATAGCACATTACACTATGATTGTGTGACAATAAATATTGAGTGAAAGTAATAATTTAAGTTGATCACCCAATATATCATATATTTTAACATAGCTTACCAACCAAAATATCTTCTAATATATTTTTAAAGGATATCTTAAGAAAAAGTTTTTTTTGGAAAAAAGAAAAAACTTCCTAGGGAGCAAATACACATAGTCGTAAAGTGTATACAACCAATCTTTCTTTCCTCTCTAGGGTGTGCTTGCCTCCATTTAAGTTGTTTAAGTTATGTCAACTTAGGACCAAAAGTCTTGATGAAATGAAATAAACAAGAAAAACAAAGTTTATGAAACCAGTTTGTCATTTGCCTGTATCTTGTTTAGGAAAAATAACAGAAATCCCAGAAGAGAAACTACAGTTTTCACATTCATCTCGCTATTTGTCTCCTGGAGAAACAATGCAGACTAAAGGAGATAGACATCCAGGACAGAGAGCAGAAATCCTGCAAACCTTTTATACATTGGTTCACGGCATAGCTTCTGAATCCAACGCATATGAGCTGTGTAACCTTGGGAAATTTTTTTACAACTCTATACGCCAGTTTGTTTATGTCCAAATGATCTCACAATGGTATTTACCACAGAGAACTGTTGTGAGTATTAAACAAGTTTATACTCATCAGTGCATAAAACAGAGTCTGACATGTAACAATTGATCAAAAAATGTTAGCTATTATCACGTTAATTTTGGTGAGAACAGCTATTTTTCTAGAAACCTAAGCTCACATTAGTTCACTCAACGTATCTGCAAAAAAGTAACTATTACTTTTTCAAAAATTAAAATACATATTTTATGTAAAATACTTAATTCAAGAAGACTTATCTTAGAGAGTGTGTAAGATATATTCCCTTTTAGAATAACCAAGAGGACAATCTTGTAGGAATAAATTTTATGAATCTTCTAAATTGAAGACGAGATACACAGTTTGCCAATTTTGAATTATATAACTTTAGTTTAGAGCTGTTTATTTCTTTTTCTGACATTATAGTCATCATATAGGTAAGCTCCATAAGTGTTAAATAGCATACTGGGTAAACATTTTTTGCACTTATGATTCATATAAATTATTTATCCAATGATGTTAACTATTTATTTAGTGAGCACTGAAATTATAATTGATCTATAACATGATATACTAAATATTTGCGCCCCACTATGCTCTCTGTCAAATAGATATATTTTTTAAACAAAGAAGAATATAGACTTGAATTTGATCTTGAACTTACCTTATCTAAAATTTTGGAAAGGCTGTCAATGAGGTGCACTCTTGTTCATCTAAAAAAGTCAATGCAAATAAACCAACTAGAAAGTGGAATTTGGAACAATGTTTCAATATGTGAAAATCAAAATCAAAATGTCAACTACTCTGACTTGGAGCAAATTGAATTATGAACTAAACTCTCACACTATATAAATGTATAAGAATTTACTAAGCTCCAAGTGTGTTCTTCGACTCACATATAATATCTATTCCATCCAATAGTTTAAAAGTTACTCTGTAGGATAAAAATACTTATATATATTTTGCCTCAAGGTTTAAAATATGAAGGGGTCTAGCAGTTGCTTAACACCCAAGGGGAAAAAAAGAAATATCAATTTGACACCAGTCATGAAAACTATTGAAGAAAGAATATTTTGTAGTTATAGCTTGCCTTTCCCATGTGGAAGTTAATACTTAATAAAATCTTAGTTAAGAGGCAACAATAATTTGGTAGTGATTTTTCACATTAAGTGTACCAGTTACTCCAAAATTTGATCTCTACATTCCCTGTTCTTGGCATGTTCACCTTCACAAAGACCAGAATTTGAAAATAACACACACATACTCACACACACACACACACACACACACACACACAATGCATTCTGAAAAGTTAAATAAAATGTTCCTAAAGTTTTCATGCCTAGTTTGGGAGGTTTAAATCATAAAAAAAATTTTGTGGAAATCAAATTTATATGTGACTTCCCAGCCATTGATGATTCTTAAAGGTATGAGAGACTGAGAATTATTCAGTTTTCTCTTGATATAATAAAAAGTTATTAATCACACACCTTTGCTTGGTATTCCATGCTGTGCTATAAGAACTAGGTAAAGATGTTTAGATTCCACCCTCACAATATAAGTATTACGAACACATACTATTTTTGAAAGGTTGGACGAGCTTAATTTTTCTGAGCTTTGTTCTATCTACTTGGCAAGATGTTCAAGCTTCTTGCTAAATATGTTAAAGTTAATATCCTTTTCTCTGAGAGCAAAATAAGTCATAATCACAGCTATGAGATCATTTCCATGTACTAGCCAACGTGATTAACTTTCCTTTCTTTACTAAAATCCCACCATCAGTTAATTTTTAGTTTTCTTAACGTTTTTTAAGATGGCATACCTCTTCTAAAACAATATTCCTTAATTTTATATTTATGAAAACATATAATTCTGTCTACCTCCAGTATTATTATTATGACTTCTTTTATCCAAGGGAAGAACAAAAGAAACCAGTTTTTCAAAAACATAACCTCTTATAGAGTAATTGGAACTAGTCAAATGAGAAGAGAAATACACACAGACAGTAGTACTGACAAAGCAAAAAGTAGCCAGCCAAACATAAAGAATTTCCTAAATTTGATAATCATTATTTTTTAGACCAAGATTCCACCCACCTACCCCCACCATTATATCAGGTTGAAGTGTCTAAAAGAAGATAGTCCCCAAAGAGCAGTTTAAAATGCTTTAATTTTTTTTAAATGTGATACTGTTCTTTTTAAGGATTCTTTCATATGTGATCAGTCAGAGATACTGACTTTTGTGAGTTAACACAAAAGTAAAATAGCACTTTTAAGTGCTGTCTCTCTTTGGAGATTTAATGTGCTTTGTAATATCTCTGAGATCAGTCAGGGAGAGAAGAGAAAAAAAGAAATTTGATTTTGAGTCTGGACCAAAGCTTGGTGACTTGAGAGGCACCTAAACATAATGAAAAGGAAGAAGTTTCAAAGAGAAAGTTGGCAGCTATGACCAGAATCCACAGGGCTAGCAGAACTGACATCAACCAGAGGCAGATTTAGAGGGGTATTCTATGATCTCTCTTGATACCATTGACACTTCAAGACCCAATTGCATTGGGGAACAGTCCAGTAAAAGAACATCTCCAAAGGACACAGCATGGTTGCGGTATTGAGAAAGACATGAAAATGCCAGCACCAAGGGCCTAAAGCTGTCCTTTTCTCCTCCAAAGATCACATATATCTGGGGAAAGCAAAAGTCAACATCTGAAACCTGCTTTTTCAAGCTTGACTTGAATGATATAAAGTTGGCGGTATAATAGCTAGACGCTTACCTTTCTGACCTAGGTTCAGTCTAAAGTAAGAACAAGTTATTAGCTGATTCCTGGTAGTCTTTACTTACCTCCTGGTGTATAACTTTCTACTCTAGCTTTTTTTTTTTTTAAATTAAAGTAACAACTGTCAGCTAAGTTTGTGTCAAATGCTGAAAATCAGTGCAGAATGCCCCCACCACTTTGTTGTTTCTAATGTTTTCAAAGATCTGTATATTTCAGCTAATAGTTCTAATGGTTGAAATTGATGCTCAAGTAGCTATGTAGTGAATGTAAATTCTAAATTTGGTATAAACAGTATCGAAACAAATAATAACAATAACAATCAGTGAATTAAAGAAATCGTACAGATGTTTTAAGCTAGAATGTGTGTTGACAAAAAGCATGGATCTTGAGTTCTACAGACCTCCAGTTCACTTATACAGTATAAGTAAACAAAAATCTAGAGCAATTATGTTAACCATGTGTGAGATTTAAAAATTATGGGTCAAAAGGATGCATCATGATGATGTCTATTCTAAAATGTCATCTCTCCCCACTTATGTAGGCTAAATTACAATTGAATTATGGTCACAGTAAGTTTTATAAATTTACCTGTATGAGAATTATGTTCAAAATGAATAAAAGAATTGAATTATTTGTCAAGTTAACTAAGGTAAAAATATCACTTTTAGTCTAGATGCTCAGATAATTGAAGGAAAGAGCTAATAATTACCATTTCAACTTTGCCTATGCTTAACCTCATTATAAAATACAGAATTCTGTGTCTACCTCCAATATTACCATTACCTCCAGTATATCATTTTGGATAAATCTTCATGACATCAAAATATCTTATTAATTTGATAGAAAGAATTAGTTAAATTTAGATAAAAAATTAGTCTAATGTCTTCTTTCATAGAGGATTAATTGAAACTCTATATTTTAGGAGACTATGTTAGCATTTTGTAGCTACTTTCAAAGTTCTGTAGCTGGAGCATAATTTTAAGAAACTGAAAACTCGCATACAGTAAAATCAATACTACACCTTTACTACTAGCTAAAGTATCTATTTTGTGGAACTAATTCTAGAGGAATTCTTGAGGAACCTACATTTTTTGAGGTAATGGAGGTTTGTTTTCTTTTAATTATTAAATGGGGATGAGAATACGTGATTTTAGTCCCAGCCATCAACTAGATTTCTGAGGTTTCATTCCCTATTGTGAAAGTTAAAACATGATTGTTTCATGGCATTCTAACTACTGGCAAAGAATACAAAATCATACAAAAAGTACAAGAAATTCATCTATTGGAAAGATATTTATTACTATGTAGTCTTCAGTTGTTTATAGATGCATTTTAAATATCAATGATATAGATAGTGAGCTAAAATTATGGAAATGGTCTTCTGTATATTACAAGTATTTAATCCAAGTAAGTTTTATCACCTCGTGTCCCAAACCTTCCTATCTCATTAGGCATTTCTCTTTTCTCTTCAAATCTAAACAAGTATTTTATTCTCACTTGGAATACCTAGACTAAATATAATTCTTGGCTCTATTTTGAAACAAAGTTGTCCTGCTGGTCCTTACAGAACTACCACACCCAGGAGCCACATACCCTACCGATGAGTCTATAATTTTGTGTATACTTTATTATTGGCCAACTAAACTTCTACTGAAAATAAAACACATTCTTGTTAATTTGGGGTGTCTTGTCTATCTCCTACTCTAGTCTTTAAATAGCTAGGTATAATTTTAATATTATGTGAGTTTCCTATGAATAAAGCTGTTTTCTTCGTAAAAAAAAAAATCTATGAAGTCATCCACATATGCTAGTAAGTACAAACTAACAAGAGGAAAAATAAGGGAGAAATTCTGTGGCAAACACTGAGAGTAATGTGTCTTTTCTACTATCTTTTCTACTCATATAAGAGCATAGATGTTTTCATAAATGCGTCTATATGAATTTTGATGTCAATTACTTCATTCCACAAATATTTATTCAAATCCTACTACATACCAGGTTTGAAGGATCCAGAAATGAACAAAATAGATGAAGTTCTTATTCCCATGTAGTACATAATCTAATGGGAGAAGATAGAATATGTTAAGCAGCAATAAATACAATGGATAAAATGAAGGCAGGGCACAGAAAAAGCAAGAGACTGAGATGTACCCATGTGTACTCGTCTGTTTTATGATCCGACTGATACTAATAGTATGATCTTTCTCCAGTTGGATTTCCTGTCATGACATCCCTCCAGCACAATAAATTTTGTTTTGCCTAAAATATAAAGTGGAAGGAAATGACAAGGGAAGTTTAGCCAGGAAATCTAATTGATGTTCTATCAGTTTTACAAGACTTCAAATGGCCTAAAATATTCCCTAATGATAAAGCATTGAAAGTCTAATTCAACTAATGTGTAGTGGGCAGAATCACGCTAAGTGATTTAATTTACATACACATACACCCTTATTTAAGATTTGCCAAGTCATTTTGATGCTTATTATTACATAAGTAATTGTAGTTTATACTCTACGAAATGTGTGATCGAACAAGTTAACACTCAAGCCCTTGAATTTCTTCAATTGCTATATTGTGGAATGCTTCATTATAAGGCAATACAATTATTAGAATGGAATGTGTCCATGCCCTCTCTTTAGTTTGGTAATATCTAAACTTAAAAATATACATATGACTTTCCTGGTTTTAAAAATGCCCACTCAGGAATTTCTTTCTGAGTTCTAATTACTTAAGTACTGTTAGCTTTATCTCACGTTTTTATCTTTAAAATGATCTATTGTTTCAAATTAAACATGATTCTAAAAATATTGACCTCCTTGAGTCACAAAATTTTTTTTTTTAACCAATACATGGATGGTGATTAAAAAAAATTCTGGGAATTTAATTATTTCAAATTTTTCCGATATTATCCACCAATAATAAACAGGGATTCGCTATCACCAATTTCTTTTAAATTCATACTCCTTAAGTAGTCTACACAGTTAAATAAAAAGTATGATTTCCATAATTGGTGATTACTATCTTTAAAATACACCAATATATTTTCATGAGCTAAGACAGTGAGCTCCTAACTTCTCATGAAGCTCTTAAAACAATTCAGAGAGGACTACTGGAAAAAGAAGCAAACATGGCAAGAACAGCTGCTCCATAAATAAATATGAGGACCGGTTTTCTAGGTAAATATTTAAATTAAAGTGGAAACGTTTCCTAAAATCTTTATCTTTATCTTCTGTCTCATAACTCTGCGTCTGTGAGCTCCACATTCTATAAGTGATGATTGCTATAAAACTTGAAATTTTAACAATAACTATATTTAGTACAGGATCCCATGAATGCATGGAAGGCATTTCACACACACCATCTCATTAATCCTCTGTCTAAGCTTTAAAACCATTTAAAACACAGTTTTTGAAGAGCTTAATTTGACTCTGAATTTTCAGCTCCTTCAGAGGACGTTTGAGAAGGTATGGAAGGAGCTTTATTTCAACTTGTTATTCTGCAATATCCCTTTTGTGCCATACAGGAAAGAAATAGATATAATTTCTCAAATGATAGTTCTAAAAATATGAGCTATTGGCCCAATTTAATTCTAATTTCATTGATAGCTTAAACACCAGCTTTTATTATGAGAAAACATGTTTATAGTTATGTTGCAATTGCTGTCTTGCAGTGTTTTTCACTGTCCCAGAGACAAAAAGCATATCTTACAACCTTACCTAAAAAAGGATGTGAACCAAGGCTCACATATCAGAAATGATGCATATCTCAACCACGTTGAGTGCAGGAGTTTCTCAACTATTTATTTTTGTTTTCCAAAAATATTTACATTGAATAAAACGAGCCATAGATGGTGACAGATTTTGTGTCACCCTTCAGAGATGTATCATCTACTGCTTGAGGCCAAGAAATGAGTAGTTTCCATCATTAGTAAGTGAAATTGAATAATTGGACTATGGTTTATGAGGGGTTTTTTTCTCTAAGAGGGAAAACCATGTAATCTGTAAGTCCCAGTCAAGTGGGCTTCCTTGATTTATTCTTTTTAAGCACACAATTATCTTGTGCTCATTTAACATAACTACAAATAAATATTCAAGCATAGTTTTTTTTCATTCTCTGTCATTAGAAAATTCACACAATAGTTGTCTATTCACTTAGAGTTTTCTTTGAATAAAAATGCACTCAGTGTTTAACTTTAAGATAAATTTACAGCAAGATTAAGAATAATAAAACGTGTCCCCCTAACAAATGAAACATTGGAAAGTCAACCTATGAATTACAACATTGGGAAAAGATAAAACTAATCAGACTCATATATATGTCTGAGGCAAAGATTTATTTTGAATGAGTACCATTTACAAATATTGCATTTATTATATTATATCTTTACTCATTTTATTCTCACATTCTGTTGTATAGTAGAATGTGTTTTGCCAGGCAAAACCATAAAGTACTTATAACTTGATGAACTGAAAAAGTATTTCAATTGTTTTTTTTTCAATCATTCATTCATCAATTCAGCTGATGTGAATTGAATGTCTACTGTGTCCAGGTTGCTAGGGTTATAACCAATAGGAAGACAATATTCTTTTTTTTGTGTGTGTGAGGAAGATCTGCCCTGAGCCAACATCCATGCCAATCCTCCTCTTTTTGCTGAGGAAGACTGGCTCTGGGCTAACGTCTGTGCCCATAAGAAGACAATATTCTTGCTGTTGAGGAACCTGTAGTCTAATTCCATGAAGGAAATGGGCAGTTACTGTTACCTAATTTAAGCCCGAAGAATTTGTTCTAATCCAAATTTTTTCTTGAAATTTCAACTAATCTTGGGTCCTTTATTAACTCAACAAATTGGCTTTAATTTCTTTTGTCTGCTGATGACACCCTGAAGAAATACCCAAATAGACATTGTGTTTGCTTCTTTTTCAACTTTCTGACCCAAGGCTGGTTATGGAAAATGTTGAGTAAATGAACTTTGCTCCACCAGATTCCCTCTAGTTGACTCATCAACTTTTTTTTTTTTTTTAAGTGACCCTGAGCTAACATCCATGCCAATCTTCCTCTATTTTGTATGTGGGATGTCGCCACAGCATGGCTTGATGAGAGGTGTGTAGATCCACGCTTAGGATCTGAACCTGCGAACCCTGTGCTGCCAAAGCAGACCATGCAAACCCAACCACTATGCCATGGTGCTGGCCCCTGGTTCATTAACTTTTAAGATATTGTTCGATCATTCATTCCATCAATGAGCTTTAAGAAAAGAGAATTCAAAAGGACCTGTGGAGCTCTTCTGAAATCATGCACTAGAAAAAATCATAATGTAGATGTCCTATCATACCAACACTAGTAGATTATTATTGGTGTTAAATTTGCAGAGAACCTTCAGGATTCTGAGTACCTTGAGGCACATACAATGCATACAGGACTTTTTACATAGGAATCATTCAATGAATAGTACTGTCATATGTACAATATAGTACTTGACCTCGGGAAGTTTATTTTCTTAGAGTCATGTATGTGACTATATGTGTATGTGTTGATGCGTATGTGTACATTCTTGTACATAAGGAATGGAAGAGTTAAACTTCTGGGACCTCTAAGTTTTTAACATTTTCCAATGGTTTTGCCTAGTCCCTACAATAAAGTCCAGCTTTTTCTCTACACACTATTACCAAGCTTTGGCAGCAATAATATGTCTGATAGTATTATGAGGTCATTCCCAGAAATACCATCTCAGAGAAGCAATAGCCTTGGGCATACTGTTTGATCATGGTAGATCACAAGATTACAGGGGTAAAAGTGGGGCAAGGCAAAATCGGGTGTTAAGTATGATACCATTTCTAGAAATATTTTAGTGGTTGTGTGTCACAACAACAAAATTTTAAAAGTTAGATTAGTTTGTTCTTTTAAAAACAATTTCATTTTTAAAAAAATACATATTTTCATTAATTTCAGTTTTCATATAAAATTATCACAAAATATATTATTCTAATATTATATGTAATATTATTATTTCCAATATATTAAGAATGCATTAATACATTGGAAAAAATATCATCTAGATTTGCTTTGCATCTGCATTGCTAAATAATTTGTATTTCTGAGTAGAATTTTATTTTAACAAACAAACATACTAATATAAGCAAATAAAAGGGTAATTTTAGCAATCCCTATATTTTTCATGGCTGCAATCAATGCTTCCATAACTATTATTTTTCTATAAATTAATATTATGTTGGTTCATATATACATTTTCCTACAATAGCATAATTCAGATATTTATTTTTACACGATGAATATTTAAGTTTTAAGTAGTTGGTGGTAGTCCTTGTCTAGCCTCTAAATGGGAACAATAATGCATAGTGTAATTGAGAAATAAGCAAACCTTCCTTGAAGTCACCAGCCTCTGCATTAAAAAAAATTTTTTTTTCATGTCTGTGGCACCACTTCCATTTTCAGAGGCTTAGCAGCTTCACGGTCTCACAACATACCTTCTTGTATCTGTTCATATAATGTTCAAGAAAACCAATGTGTATCTAGTTATGCTAACTCTCTGACAGATTTTTATGGATTATTACATTATTTTATTATATTATTACGTTATCATGTTTTAAGCCAATACACTATATTGCTAAGGATGGTATGTCCTTAGAGACTGACCTAAAATCTTTCAGGAAGAAACAACTTGTGGCAGTTATGGGTATGGGGAGGCATAGTTTTCCAAAGTGAACCAGCAAGTATTTATTTAGCACGTAACGTGTGCAAATACAGAAAAATGGCTAGAAAGTTGGTGTACTCGGTCCACACCACACACAGAAAGAGTCCTTTGGCAACATGGTCTCCATTATATATTCCAAATTACCCTGGTTGTCCTATTCATGGAAATGAAGTTGATTTAAATGTGATTACAAATTTTAATAATTTGACAATACTACACATCACAACTTTAATTTTGAAAAAGACATTGCAATTTTTTACCCCTTCAGAGCCACTTACAAGACTGACTTGATTGAATAGGATCACTCAGTTTGACTGCACTGTCAAGATGTTTTAACCATATTGCTAAATCTTTTGCTTACATAATGTTACTAAACATCAGGTTTACCTGTAACTGTTTGTTTTCTCTTTTAGCTCTTAACTTAGTGAACTAACTTTTCAAGGAAGGTACTAAAAATGGACACCATGCACCTATATCCAGATATTTGGGGTCTGGAGAGGAAAAATGATGAAAGTGAATAACCAGGGCATATGTTCACTCATTTCTTTCCTTGCAGAATGAGGATGATTTTATAAGAAAGTAAACATTCATGCTTCACAAGACAATATCTGCCTGCTAAATCATAGTCTAGCTACCATTAGAAATGATCCCCCTAAGGGCCAGCCCCTGGCATAGTGGTTAAGTTCACACGCTCTGCTTCAGTGGCCCGGGGTTTGCAGGTTTGGGCCCCAGGTGCGGACCTATACACCACTCATCAAGCCATGCTGTGGGGGTGTCCCACATACAAAATAGAGGAAGATTGGCACAAATTTTAGCTCAGTGACAGTCTTCCTCAAGCAAAAAGAGGAAGGTTAGCTCAAGGTCAATCTTCCTCACCAAAAAAAAAAAAAAAAAAAGAAATGATCCCCCTAAGAAAACTAAGGATTAGGGAAACTAGTTTCCTCTGGACTAAGGGATACCTGGCTCCTCAGAAAGTTATAGCTCAGAACTCTTCTGAGTTGGTTTCCTCACTTTGAAATCATGTCCCACTACTCTGTACTCTTTAAGAGTGTGCTGAGATAAGTCAGAGAGAGGTCTGCTTTTTTCCTCTGTTCTCATTCCTTCCTACAGAAAAAGAATGTGCTCTATTCTCCTCTGCTTCAAACTGAATTAACTGTCCCACGCATCATATATCTCATTGTGGGGTAACAAATTGTCATAGCCATAACTCACCTTAACTTAATAGCTGATTGGATATGTAAACAGGCCCATTCTATAACATTCTTTTCTAAAAATTTTGATGGCATCATGAGGGATTATTACAAGTACTTTAAGTAATTGTATTCTAAAAGTCTATTGTACAATCTCAATCTAATGTCCTGCTCCTTAAGGGAGTAATAAGGGAAGGGGAAGGCAGGGGAGACTATGGTTAAATGAGTTGGGAAAATCAAAAGACAAAGAGGATTGGTGCTCACTGCTCATATTTAATGTAGTGACCAGAAAAGTTATACCACCCTAGTGTTACCATCTCAATCAGCGTGGGTGGTGCAGGAGAGGGAGAGTAAAGATGGCTCAGTGGGGTGTCTAGTCATATGGTCCTGACACAACCCACAATCCGGTAGGTCAGAGGGACAGCTGGAAGTTTTCTGCGGCCCTGGAGAGAGGCAAAAAAATTATAGTGTCTTGCAGGTCAAAGAGATCATTAAAGCAGCTGGGAGAGAAAGACGGGCCATGTAGGTTCAGAAGAGAAAGATACAGGGGGGATGTGCTTGGTCCAAAAGCCAAACTCTTTAGGTAAATAGATGCCCCTGCAGACGCCAGTCTGGGTGGTGGCAATAGTGGTGAGCAAAATGCCCCACCCACACCTCAAAGCCCTGCCACTGCATTTAACCCCCAGAAAGTAGATTTCTACCCACAGGAATAGGTAGAAGGCACCCTGAATGGCTGCCATTATCTTCCAAATGAAGACTTGAAGTAAAACCTAAGTTCAGTTATAGAAAATTAAAATATTATGCTTCTTACACAATTGTGATTGTGCAATGATCACTTCTGCTAACTGGATACACAAGGATTGGGATCCGAAAAGCGTATGTCACAAAAGACATATTCAAGTGACATACAACTTGGTGTAGAAAGGCTGCCATCTATTTATGTATTGGGTTTTTGCTTTCAGAATCCCACAAAAATGTGGAGAATAACAGTTTAATAAGACACTGTACCTTCAAGGGTGGTTTGTTCATAAAAATTGGGTTATAAAAGAATCCATGTTATTTTTATGAATTGTGGTGTTTTAATCATACTTTTATATCCGTATCATTGATGCCAAAATGATGGGATAAAATGTATGACTCAGTTCCACAGAAACAGCCCAATCTCTCTTGAGATAAAACCAAGTTTTCAGGGTAAAGTTCCTTCCTTGATTTCCTTCACAACTACAAATACTATTTCCCAAGTAAAAGCTAAACTCAGGTCTTCAGTAATTTCAAAGAACTCTTTGGACTTTAGGAAAAAGTTTCTGCTTTTTAGTAAGAAAACATAATTTGTTACCCTATCTCTAAATCCTAAGAATTAGTCACTTGCCTCCCATGAAAAAGTATATGCGTGATGTATGTGCATGTGCCTCATGGCCGTACTTCAGCTGGTGGTAGGGGTATTTCCAGTTGATTTAAATGAATCATAGACAGGATTGTCCTTATATAAAAGAGAGAGGAATGGAAAGTTATGCAACGTGAATCGAAGATCAAAAAATGAGCCTCCATTAAATCAAAATGAAAAGAAAGTACTTCACCAAACTTAATTGTCTATACTGAAAATTTCTTTAATGGAAAACAAATTCTTTAACCGTATAATATGAGATAAGGCTTAAAATGCAAATGCATTTTATGGAACAAATTGACAAGCACAACGTGATTTGTAAATGAGTGATATTCCACTTTTACTGAAAGCAAGTTTTAATTTTAATAAAAGCAGTTGCAGGGAGAGTATGAAGGCAATGTATGCCCAAAGGTAACATATCTGGTGAGGGAGCCAGGATGCCACAGAAAGAGAAGACAGAGTTGCCTTAAAGTCATAATTAGTCCCATTGGCTAGCCGTGCTGGGACTGGAGTGATTCTCAAATAGTTCTTGACACTGCAAATTTACTACCATGTTTCATTTCTTCAACATATTTATTGAGATCCTACTATCTCTCAGGCACTCAAGATACAGCAGTGAACAACATCACCAAAACTCTCTGCCCTCGAAGAACTTCCAATCTGGACAATAAGTCTGTAAATAAGCACACTCTATATTATGTCAGAGCTAAAAGAGCTTCAGAGATCAATAAAGTGAGTAAAGAAAACTGAGAGAGATCTTGGATATTGATGGGTTGTGATTTTAAATTAGGCACTGATGGAAAGTGTAGAAAGGTAATTAAAGATGGAAAAGAGATGAGGGAGCAAGCCATGCAACTATGCCAGGGAAGGGCATGTTGAAATATCTGAAAATCCTGGTGCTGAAACAATTTGTTGAATTTCACCCCAGCTACGTCTGTTGGCACCCCTTCATATTGTGTGTCGTTCAGTAGAATGCTGGGGTTTATCATTCTGTTCATGTAAATTTATATGTATGTATGATACGCATGTGTGTCTATATTTATGTATATCCTTACATACAAATATGTATTTATATTTATTTTACAAATTTTACTTATGAAAATTTTTTTCACGATAAACATTTCAGTGTGTCTTATCTAGCAGACAGGATTGGGGCATAATGAATTATACTAGAAAGAAATCCTTCTTTACTCCCTTTATCATTCAAAATAAGAGTTATAAATCTTATCAGAATATTTTTAACTGTGAGGGTAAATTAGAGACAAAAATGAGAATACCATTGTTGTATCTTATTGTCTTTTTAAAAAAATAAACTCCCTAATTTAACAAAGACCTAATAAATTTTATAATTAGGAGCTGTTGTACTTCTTTTTTTAACTTTATTTTCATCTTCAAATGGAAATGACAATCCTGCAATATCTTCCTAGTTAAAAAAAAAATTATGATATATGTTTATGAAATTCAAAGGGCACTGTCAACCCCAGTAGAGTCAGAATGGCCCAGATTTGCACCCCTGTTTATCTTCATAAAGACAGTCTGACTATTATACCTCACCTTACATTCTAAATAGGGGCTATATGTGATATTAACTTATTTTTTTCAGAAAAACATACAGCTTAAAAAAAAAAAAACCCTTTCTGTAACAAATCAATGTATTCCAATACATCCACTCAGTAGCTGTAGTTTAACTACCGTTTGGGAGATTTCACGAAAGAGAGAGAAGGAAATGAAGGCAAGACAACTGGGAAGGAAAATAAAAAAAATGATACTGCCTGGCTACAAGCTGCAGAGGGAAATTAATATTCAAAAGGTTAAGGTGTCTGTGAAATGTATGTAATGAGTAACACTCATAGTTTGTTACTATAGGTTCATTGCCTCTAATGTTGAGGACGGCACATGGATAATTTACGATTCCCATTGTCCCCTCTGCAGGGATTAATTCTGAATTATTTATGTACCTATATACGCAGAGAACTGAAACATTTTAGTTAAAGTCAGCCACTCACTCATAGTCTTGAAATTATGCAGCCCTTGTTGCTAAAAATGATGTTAGCCTCTTGTGATTTAAGTCATAACATTTTATTTTCAGTCCCACTGAGAGAGAAGGCATACAGGAGGGGGGAAAAGATATATTTTTCTAGAATAAATCTCAGAATGCATTTTTTAAAGATGTAAATAGATAATGGTAATTTTGTTGAGTCAAATTATTGTTGTAGAGAGCATGTAAATAAACCTTTATTTTATTTGTGATTTGTGATTTTGTGTTGGAACACGCTATGACTTGTTTTCTTGTTGGTATCTTTAAATACAAAGCCTCTGCATTTCAATAAAGGGAATTCCACCTACGTATTAATTAATCAAAGACTGAAATTTCGTTTTTGGAAAGTTGTTCTAATCCATTCAGATTTCACACCAAACCATTTCATTTAGTCAACTGAATTCATAAAAAGTACTGTTTCCACTTTTAAGTGATTACTCACCGCTGTTAAAGGCTCCTTTGATTACATCAGAATTAATGGAAAAAAAATGCAAGTATTACACACTTCTCTGAAAAAGTAACAGATTATATTCTGGACTGACAATGTGACTGATAGGTGCTAACCTTGTCAGCATAAGACTATCTTACAATTTTTAATAAATTGGATTATGAAATATTGTGTACATTTAACATGTACAAAACATCTTGCATGTTTTGGTGTAAATTATAGATTCCCCTATATTTAATTAAATTTTTTTGATTGAAAAAATCAAAATGTCTCATACACAATTCTTTTAGGAAAAAAATCTGAATAAAAAAAGTCTCCAAACAACTGACCCTAGGCCTTTGGAATTCAGATTACCCAGTCTCTTCTGATCTTAGGAATTATGTTTCTCTAATAATTAGGGTGCAACTCAAGTAGACGCAATGCTGGTTAGGGTATTGAGTATGAAAATAGAGAAGGAATTAGAAGTATTCAAAAGCATAAAAAAATATATATATATATATGCCATGTATAAGACATCAATTTCTCTTTTTAGCCCCCACCTCATACAATTCAACAATTGCTAATAAATTAGGGGGAGGGGCATATTGATGTACTGCTTGACTATAACACAAAGAAGTGTAGTTAGCAAAAAGCTGCAGTGGGTAATGAACAGTATTTTAACTCGGCAGTTTAACCTCCGTGTCTGTCAGCTGTGACCTTTTACCAACCCCAATGAGAGTCTGATTTCTCACTTTTGCTACTCACTGCTGGATGAGTGAATGTAGAATTTGACAGCGAGAGGTTTTACATGAAAAGGAAAGGTACTTAAAAAGCATGTTTTGTGATGATAGGCTACATTTATTCACTGTTCATTACGTTGGGTGCAGCAGCAGCGTTGGTGGATTGATTGGGTGTGAGCGGCTTGTCTGCTATGGAAGTGAAGAGACGTTATTGACCTGCATGGGAGCTGAAGTGACCTCTAGATGACCCCCCTTTCACCTGAAATTGACCTTGAAAACAACCTAGGGTTCACTCCCATTTAAATAGGGGGGAAATTCTTCTAACAGCATGTGAATTATTACAATTGGTATATTGAGCATTTCCTTTTCTCCCTCCTCCCTTTTTTTTTTAACTTTTACAGAGGTAACTGCATGTAGTGGGTTAGGCGAGTGTTAGCTTTTAAATTCCCAGACCCTGCAGCTGCTCTGCGTGGTGGCTGTGTAGATTTATGGAGGGGGCCCACCAGACTTTGGACTGCTTGATGTAAAATTTTACCATTTATCATTATTGATTAGAGTCCACACTCTGTGACAGAGCCCAAACCTTACTATGACAATTGCTATTTCAGTTGTGATGGGCCGTAATGGGCCATAGGGATGATTTAAGGGAGCACAATAGCTATCTGTAATTACACATGAATAATCCATGAATTCTACCCCACAACGCTTATGATCAGACCCTAACAACCAAGGCTGGAGACATTTATTCTTGTTCTCCCTTTGGCACCTGTGCCAAAAGTTGCCGATTTATGAAAATTTAAGCACAACAAGCTTATCCTCTCCCATGTTCAAAGTTAACTTTTTATTCTTAGTTAAAAATGAATTACACACTTGGAAAGTGATACAATATTGCCTTTTTACAGATGGTGTGATCAATAATTGAACTTGCTTCTTATTAGAAAAAGACATCTATTATTATTTCATCAATTAGCATCAACCAAATATATTAGAAATTTGGTATAATTGTTGCTAGAACCAGATGAGAGAAAGGAGAAAATTCATTGTTATTGTTTTCACTTTTTAAACAAATGTTTTACTTGAAGTCTTTAGTCTCGTGTTTGGCCAAAAGTTAAGGAGGAAAAAAATCAGGACCATAAATTAGGTACAATGGTACAATGGAAATGTGATAAGTCTTATACAAGCTTTAATAACTGTTGAAACTAATACACTAACCTAGGGATTCGTATGTTGTACCTCAACAGTAAATTATTCTCTAATTTTATGTGAAATGGGGAGATGCAGAAGATGTTTGCCCACTGATCTCATGCATATATGCAGCCCCTGAGGTCCAGAGTGCTGGCACAAACACACCTAATAAAAAATCTCACTTATTAGCGGCTCCTCAGGATAGTCCCACTTCCAGAATATATCTTGGAATGGAGACCACCCTATGGATACAGCAATTTTAAGGATATATTTAGGAGTGGCCAATTTTTTCCTTGATATTTCCACAAGACTCTAACACATAGATCCAAGAATGGGAAATCTATGCAAAGTTTTTGTAAGCTTGCTTCTTCCAGCTCTTAAAATTTGTGTAACCAACTGCTAGATTTACTCCATTTTGAGATTTTGATTTCCTGACAATTTAGGAAACAACTTTTGGCAGTGTTTGGTCTATCTCCCACATATTCCAGAAAAGTGTCCCTTCTGCCTGGTTTATGACAACATTTCAGTAGTTCAACCTATTTGGGGCATAGTAGTGTTGTTTAACTCAGATGCATTTTTCATACTGTTCAAATATTTACATGCAGGGCTACAAGCTTATTAGCAATCTGGTGAAGTATTTGTAAATCTGGATCAAAATTCTGACAGGATATTTATTGCATTGACTTGACCTATTTTCTATCTAAAGCCCTACTCCATGATTCTTGTTTCATTTGATGTTAATCCTATGCATAAAAGGCAGTAACCACGATATTTGCACACTATAACACTCTAGCATCCACGCAGGAGGATTCTACTAATCTGATTTTCCCCCTACCTCCCTCAGTGTGTGAAGTGCCTACACCTGTGACCGTTTCAAAGCTCCATGAGGCCCTAACTTAACCAATGCATGTTATCTATTACATTTTACTTTCCTCCTCTCTCATTACAGCAGTGAGCCACTGCAAGGGTCCTCAGCAGGTTAGAGGACCTGCAAATTGTAATTATTCTAATTTAGGATTATATCACGCCTTTTTAATCCTTGGGAACATTTTTTCCCTTCAAATCATTCTAACTTTGAAATATGTTTTGGATATTGGGTTAAATGGGTTTCACTGCAAGATTGAAATGTAACTTAAGTTTTAAAAAGTAACATTTAAAAATTAAATAGAAGATGACAGGTTTTTTTCCCAAGTCATTTAAATGATTTTTCAAATATTATTTCCTTCTAACTGTTCCCATTTGCCTGTACAGCAAATAAACTCAAAGCAAGGATGTGTTTTCTTGAACAGCAAATTCTTTACAGAATTCAACAAAAATAAAGACTTGTAATTGGTGTGACATTAGAAACCCATGTATTTATCTAGTTAGCCTCCATCTCATCTTTGTTCCTACCTCTCTGTAAAGGATAAGGCAGTTTTGCCCAAAGGAAGAAATAAAAGGGAATCCTCGTTAAAAGGTACATTAACAAAAAAAGAACAGCTTTACTGGGGACATGTGCAGAAAGGGATGTTTGAGTAGTAAATGATAATTTACTTTTGAGGTATATTAAAAAGGTTTAATCTTACTGATCATGAGTTAAATTGGATGTTTTAATCAGTTAGCGAGCGCCAAAAATAATTATGCCAGAGCGCTTAGTCTGCAGAACGTGTACACAAAGCATATAAATCCTTTGCTTCCCCAGGGATTTCTCGGAATAACACACAACTAAAAGACAAAAGCGATATCAAACTCATATAAATTAACATTGCAAATGATCTGAAAAATATAATAAATAACATGATCCCATCACTTTGAATATGCAGCACAGGGAAGTGTGTCCAACACAAATATATGCATTAATCTCATGTATCCTTACTAAACTTTTTCAATAAACTTTTCTTCCATTTACATTCGACAGTTCAATTCAAGGTCATTCCTTTCATTTAGAGAGCTGGGCTGGGTGACAGAGCATAGAAACTGTGTTCCTTTTAGAAATGAATGTGAAAAATAGGGTTATTTTCCCAATGAGTTTTTACTGAGGAAGTAAAATAAAGGAGTTGGACCCAAGGACCTTGACAGTCCTTTGAAGTTCTAAAAATTCTATGATTTTAAGATTAATATTTACCACAATTTTGATACTATCTAAACAAAAAAGAATAAGTAATATATTATAAAGATGAACTAAAAAGCTATGGGTAAAATCATTTCAACTCGTGCATAATAAGTTTTGAACAGAATTATTTCTAAAATACTAATAGCTAAAAGGCTAGGGTAGACCCTATGCTTTATGCCATTTGTATAAAAAATATAAATAATATGTATAATTTTGTGTGTTAAACTTGCCATACCTCTAAATCCTAACATAGATTTCTTTTTGACATATCTTATGTGAACTAAGTACATCTTGATAGTTTGATTCAATTACAATAATATAATTTGAAAATAATGATATTTCCACCATTTCTTCCATTGATAATTGACAAATTTTTAAGTGCAAACAGTATTTTCTCACATACATAATAAAATCTTTTGGGCCATAGATTACTTCCTGTCACTGATTTAATTTTTTCAGTGTAAAAAATGATTAAAGTTCAGGTAGCCACACAAAAAAATTAAAATATTTCTAAAATATATATTCCTCTTTAAATAGATTCACTCTGGAATATTTATTCATGTTTGTTGTAACAGCTTATCATTTTCTGGAGGTAGATGATTATTGAACACTAAGAGAATAGTGGGCTGAGAGAGGTTAAGTGAAACATCAGTTACACATCTGATGCTTTTCCCATCGTGTAACTTAATTGGTTTACACTGATTTTGTATTGGAACATTTAGGGACAACATGGGGGCTTTTCTGCAGATCTGAACAGCTGCTTGATTTGTTAATGAACAAGGTTATCGGTAGCCAATTGCTCACAGCTGAGAAACTGCATGCTCTTGGTTAGACCATTGGAGAGGGAATTTTTAAAATGTGGCTTTTGTGTTTGACATTGTTGCCTTTTAGGTGATTTGGGTACATCCACTTGTCCCTTTAGTAACCCAGTTTCATTGCATGCAGATTAGAACTACTACATGCAAATTTTTACTCTGTGTAATAGATATAAGGCTGCGATAGAATTACCCCTCTTTAGAACATAGGAACAAATATATCCCCATTATCATGGACTTGTTGGTCATCACTACTATTTGGGGGGGTCAAAAATCTCTTTGAGAAGCTTATAAAAGGTAGGGATCTCTACCCACAAGTATGTATAGAAGTATACACACACTCAACATCTTTGCAAACAATATGAGGATGTTCTATATGTTAGGTTGAGAACACTTGCAATAGAATTATTTTGAAATAGACTTCCTTTAGTGCCAATAAGAACACTAAGTTAGAGAGAAAAGAATTTCTAACCTATCATATGAGAAATAAGCAATTAGGTACCATGTTATAAAGTAAAGATCAATTAAATATATTGCTTCAGATAATGGGCCATACCACATGGACAATGAAAACATATATTTGCAAAAAGATTGTACATATTCATTTGCATTGCCTCTTCTAGGACCAGGTTCATCAAAAGACTATTTTGTATTTATTTGAAAGACGTATTACTTCATCTAATATGCAGTTTTCATTTTTTCTAGATTTTCAGCATAATTACAATGGTCAGCTAAATAACGGATATATAGGTATGTAGTTCTAATACCAATTCTGAAAATGAGATTTAGAAATGAATTCAATGCTCCTCAGTGTGTTATCCATTATTCTCTCCTATTCCAGTGGTTTGCTTAAATATTATCTGATCCAGAAGATATGCTTCAAATGACTGGACAGTAACAGTCATTATTTTTAAACTTTATTACTTGACTTGCCATGGTAGTTAATAATGCTTCCATTCAGAGAATAGACACAAAATAATCAATTGCTGAAATATCAATGGTGGAATCTCATTGAAGTTCTAAAAAAGAGATGAAATTTCACTGATACATTTGAACTTAAAATTAAATTTTCAAATTGGATTTTTATTTTGTATATTATTATGAATGAACACTTTATTACTATCATTCCATTTCCAGGGGATATTATCTTGCTTCATAAAAATAAGAATTCTGTTTGATTTCTTTAAATTTATCATGAAATTAAAAGAACAACTCACAGTCAAGCATTATAATTCCCCTGCATGTACCGTTAATTCCTTTGCCCCTCTTTTGATTCTGGTTAAATTCAAATCTCCTCCTCCTCTGCTCCCACATCCATACAGCTGAATCTGGCTAGAGAATACCAGCTCCATCATGCTGACTGGTCTCACTTGATATTCCTTGATGTTCATAGCCTGCTGTGGGCCCTTAATGATGTCATGTAATCATTAAATACATCGCCAGTACATTCACACTTCTAGTCTCTTAGACAAGTATTTCACATCTTGTCACTCCTCAAATCTCAACACCCTCTCCCCTGTCCTCACTCTCAGCTGAGGACATTTTTTTTCCTTCACTGGAAAAATTGAAGCAGTCAGAAAAGAACCTCCAAAGAATCCAGCCTCCACATTTACCAGTCCATGTATTCACATTCTCTGCCTTCCTGCCTGATGTCATTCACGCAAGTTCCAAGTTCTTTTCTCCAAGTCTGATATTCACACAAGTTCCCGTCTTTCCCCACTACTCAAGGGCATAGCTCCAGGAATTCTGCCCTCACTTTCTCCTATAACACCAGTTATTCACTCTTTGCTAGACCTTTCCCATCAGCATATGGGAAATAACATACTGCTCATTATAATATTTCTCACACCTTAGGACACGTTTTTTCGTCTTTTTGTTCCCTTTTCAGCAAAATTCCTCAACAGACTTCTATTCTATGTCTGATTCCTCTCTTCCCATGCTCTATTAAACTTAGCCTAGGCTAGATCACCACCACCACTGCTGCCGCCACCGCCAAATTCCTCTCTGTGATCACAACTCCATAATAGTAAATCGAATGATCAATTCCAAGTCCCTGCCCTACTTAACTTAGCAATTGATGGAGTTGATTGCTCCCGCTTCCTTGAGACCCTTCCTTCACCTGGTTTCCAGGTCATAGTCTCTTGACTTTCCTCCTACCTAACTAGTGCCTCCTTCTCTGTCTCCTTTACTGGTTCTTCCTCTTCTCCCAGGCCTCTTAATTTGAATGTTCCCCAGAGCTCTTTGATCTTCTCTTTTTCATCTATACCCCATTCCTTGGTGACCTCGTATAGTCTCATGGCTTTAAATAGCATCTATATTCTTAAACTCTCAGACGTGTATTTCCAGTTTAAATACCTGTCCTGAATTGATGACCTGGCATAGCCACATAAAAGTCTAATAGACAAATCCAATGTTTGTCCAAATTTGATCTTCTCCCCCTAAATCTGTTCTACCTACAGCCTTTTATACCCAAATTGATGACAGTTTTATCCATCAGTTATTCAGGCCAAAAGCTATGTTTAATCCATCTGCAAATCTCATCAGCTCCACTTTCAAATATCTAGGATATGACCAACTGTAACCATCACTGCTACCATCCTGGTCAGAACCACCCTCTTCTCTCATCACCATTGCAATACTCTTCTATCAGGTCTCCCTGTGTCCACCCCTCTTCCTTTCAGTCCATTCTTACTATAGCAAATGGAGTGATTCTATAAAATGTAGTTGTTATCATGTCATATCACTGTCAAAACTCAGCAATGACTCCCCATTTCACTTAGAGTAAAAGACAAGATCCTTACAACGGCCTGAAAATCCCAATATGGACTGGGACCTGCTTCCTCTCTTAGCACATTTTCCATTACTCTCCCTGTCTTGCCCATTGCACTGCAGCTGCACTGAACTACTTGCTTTTCTCCACTGGGGTCACTACTCTTGTTATTTTCTTTATCTGGACCATTCTTCCTGCAGATATTCATTTAGCTAATACTTTTCTTCAAAGTCTTTGCTCAAATCTCATCAATGTGGCCTAAGAAACACATTTAATACTGCAAACTGAACTTCGTCCTCCAACACTCCCAGTCCTCCTCAAACTGCTCTAATTTTTCTTTATTTCCATAGCACTTATCAACTTCTAATTCACTATATAATGTACATATTTATTACATTTCTTTTTAACTTCTGTTTTCTTTTATCACTAGACCATAAGTTTCAGAAGGCACTGGTCATTTTCTGTTTTCTTGATTATGCATCACCACTTAAAACTGTACTTGACACGTACTCATGAAAATTAGTTGAAAAAACTTGGTTAAAAAAATTAGCAGGGATTTAAAATATATACTTAATATCTTTTTGAAAGAGTTTTCATTAAACGTCTCAAAAACTGTACACTTTGGATTGCAAATCTTAATTTTAAACTTAAACGTTTCAGTTAAATAATCCAATCATTTCATTTCTTCAAATATTTACTAAACATTGTCTCTGTGACCGTAGTCTAGTTTCAAAGAATTCAGAGTCAGAGAGCAGAGAGGTAGACAAATGTCTACCATAGTATAATCTACTATAATAAGTGCTGTGATAGAGATATGCACAGGATATTATGGGAGCACAGAAAACCTAACCTGGGGACTTATCCACCAGCTGGCATGGTCAGTTAGGTGCCTGTCCTCCACCCGACAGAGCCTGGAGGTTTATTCTTTAGAGAAATTCAACCAGAGAGCCTATAGATTCAGGGCAATGAGGGACATTAGGAACAGCAAAGGGTGAGGCTGACTTACTATACTAAAAAGAAATATTAAATAAAAGTTTATATACTTAATGGTGAGCTCATCCTCATCCCCAACACATACAAAGATACAGAGAGAGAGGGAGAGAGGGAAAGATGAATCACTCCCAGAACACATTCAATCAAGTCTACAAGTCTATAGTTCCCAGAAAGGAGCCCTAAGGATTCTTTTCTGAAGAAACTGAATGACTCTTGAGGAAACACTGGCTGACATATGAGGGTTTCTCCAATATAACTGACAAGGCTCTTCCCAATAATGCCAGTATGAAGGCAATCACTCAATAAGCCCTGGCAATAGGCACTGAGCTTCCAGGTAGATTTTTTTGTGTGCTTTACTCTTAAATAGATATGGAAAGGAAACTAGTTCCAGATGTTTGAAAAACATCTCTTTCCTCTTATGGAAAGACAAAAATTAGAACAAAGAAACAGAAAAAGGAGAGACTTTTTTTTTAAAATGAGTTATAGTGATATGTGGAGCCTGGGATGACTTCAAGAGGTGGTGGCTTCCTTGCGTTCACCAAGATAAGGAATAAAGAAGAGGGTTCTGGATTGGAGCAGGGAGGGGATGTCATTTAATCAGTCAATCAGTCAATATACAGTATGTGCTTACCACATGTCAGGTATAGTGAGAGTCATGGGGTAGAAATAAAGTTTCAGCAAGTTGAGTCTGAAGTACCTATGCGACATTTAGGTCACAATAACTTGGAGACTTTTCTATGCACAGGTCTTGAGCCCAATAGAGTTGTCTGGGCTGGGAATCATCACTGCATAACTGGTGATTGAATTAATAGGCATAGATGAGATTTCTCAAAGGTAAAAAACTATAGATAAAAATTAGAAAATATAAGATCTATCATAATTCTTAAAAATGTACTTTATTATACAAGTATAAAGATAATATATGTCAATCAGATAAAATTGCAAAAAATAAATTTTTTGAGATTAGGGTGGAAAAAAGCACACAAAATATACCCTATTCCTTTCTTCCAATTCTGCCAGGTAAACATTTCTAAGATTTTGGAATATTTTTCTGAATACATGTGCATATTTTTTAGATTGAAGTGCTAATTTTATAAACTATATATAATACATAGATTTAATAAAGTTTAAGAATTTTAAATGCTTTTTATTAGGATTATATGTTTTGAAACATAGTCTTTTTTTCATATGTTTTCATTCATGAAGTGATATACCTCTCTGTGTAGACTATAAGTGTACATTCAGACCTTTGATATTTAAAGCTTATCAATAATAGACTACAAAAATAGAGAGGTATTTCTAAGTTATGCATATATTATACTATTTAAAATAAAGTGAAGAAACCAGTTAGTAAAAAAATAGATCATCCCAGGTGGAATTGAGTAGCTTCTGGTAGTCCATAGCTCTCACAGAGAATGATTGGGAAAAACGAGAAAACACACAAACCATCTGTTTGAAGACACTGGAGAGCTGACGAGGCACCAAGGACTGGAGGGTCTAAAACTCCAGAGGGGAGAATATTGAATGAGTGAGCTGACTTTTGCAGCTGTTTTTACCATGGGGCATTTGCCCACTCCAGGCTTGAACAAGAACCTGAGAATTGGAGCTTTGGTCTGACAGAGTGTTACTCCTGGTAAACAGAAAAACCAAAAGAGCTTTTGATAAAAATTTCGAAGGAAATCTCAAGTATATGGCTGGGTTTTGCCTCAAAGGAATGACCAAATTTTGGGGCTATACAGAGTAGGAGGTTAAAAGCTAAAGCAAAAAGTCTCTGAAAAGGGGATTGAGGCTTTCATCAGCCTCAGGAAATAAAAATTAGAGTACGAGATCTGCCAACAGAAGGTCCTAAAGTCTTCTCCATCCACTCAACTGGAAACTCTAGAGGTCCAGGGTAAACCAGGGGTAGGCCAAGCCATATGAGGGCTGCAACGCAGCATCAAAGCTGCACTGTCCTTGATTTGTTTGGGTGATCAGCTTTCTATCCTTCTGTTTACCAAAGAAAAGTGTGAACCCTCTCTGAAGAAAGATATCACCATCTGCAGCCCCCACAATTTTTATATCTAACATCTGACCTTCAATCAAAAATTACTTGGCACACCAAAGATAGAACCACATGCCTAAAAACCAAGAGGGAAAAAAAAGACAAATAAACAGACCCAGGTCTACAGATCATCTAATTACTAGAGTTAACAAACAGGTTCTAAAATAATTATGAAAAATATTTTCATGAGAATGAGAGAAATGAAGATAATAGAGGAAAAATTTTAACACTGAACTAAAACTTTTAAACAGAATCAAATGAAAATTCTAGAACTGAAAAATAAAATATCTGAAATTAGAGACATATTAAATGGTATCAATAGCATATTAGACACAGTAGAAGACTGTTCAATAGAATAGAATATGCTCAGGTCAGTAGAATACATCAAGAGTGATGAACAAGGAGAGGGGGAAGAAAAGACAAGACACATTAAAGACTTGTAAAAAGCATAAAAAATGTGGGACAAGTGAAAAAAGTCTAACACGTATGTAACTGGACTCCCAGACAGAAAAGAGAGAGAAAACAGTATATAAATAATATTTGAAGATCTATTGGATGCAAATTTTCCGAAACTTATAAAATACATCAACCCACAGATTCAAGAAGTGCTGTGAATCTCAAGCAAAATAATTGCAAAGAGAACTATACCAAGGCACACCACAGGAAGATTGCTGAAATCCCAAGACAGCTGAAAATTAATCAGCAATGAGAATGAACTACACCACAAAAAAAATCTGTGAATCTAAAAACATTTTTCTTTTTTTTTTCCTGAGGAAGATTAGCCCTGAGCTAACATCCGATGCCAAGCCTCCTCTTTTTGCTGAGGAAGACTGGCCCTGGGCTAACATCTGTGCCCATCTTCCTCCACTTTATATGGGACGCCGCCACAGCGTGGCTTGACAAGTGGTGTGTCTGTGTGTGCCAGAGATCCGAACTCCGGGCTGCCGCAGCGGAGTACACACACTTAACTGCTACACCACCCGGCTGGCCCCTAAAAACATGTTTTTAAATGAGAGAAAGCAGGCAAAAAATTATATGTACTGCACAATTGCATTTACATAAAGTTCAAAAATAGGTAACTCCAATGTTTAGTGCTAAAAGTTGGCAGAGTAGACAATGACTAGAAAGAGGTACAAGTGGCATCTGGGGTCTAGTAATGTCCTGTTTCTTAATCTGGGTGCTGGTTACATAGGTGTGTTCGCTTTGCACAATCAATATGTACATTTAGGGTGTTTGACTTTTCTCTATGCATTTTATACTTTACTAAAAATTTACATTAAAAAAATGGACACAGTGGAAGGAGAATAAAGTTGCAGGTCAATGGGGTGGATGGAAAATGGAAGTTAGCTGAGAATCAGGTCAGAAAGTATGACTTGGCCTGTTGGAATTGTCTACCTGAAATATAAGATTCAAAAACATAACAAAATGAAATAATCAATTATTAAATAGTCTTAGGAAGTTTTGTAATAAACAAATACTATTACCTTTGAAGGATGTTTGGTTAAAAATTTTTTTAAACCTCCTGAAATTCTGATTTCAGGATATTGACAATGCTTTAACTGAAAATAGTAAGGAACAAATGTTTGAGTCAGTTAAGAATTGTGAGATTTAATGTTCTGTCTGAGAAACCAAAAGAAAGCAAATGAAATAATTATCTCTTGTTTTTAAAGTAATAAACATATATAGTTTTATCGTTTTTTACACAATGCTGCCAACTATATAATTTTCTAGTTGATTTCCTTCCTTTCAGTATTTCTTGATTGACAATTTTTAAATAATGGTATTAGAATTTAAGTGAGAACAGAAGACAAATATGAAATGCACAAGTCAGTGGGGGTGTATATGTTTAGAGATAGAATTAAGATATAAATTTTTATAAAAGTATATAATAGCTTACAAGGATTATAGATATGCTACATGATAAGGGATGTGACAGAAAAGCTGGTTCAGGAGCAATAATAGTAGGTGACATATTAGCAATAAAACTAAGTGCCAACCAAAGTCTTTCACAGCTACTATGCCAAGACTGAAATAGAAATCAGACACATGTTGCTATCAGATGGGGGCTCATTGGTAAGATGCAGCTGTTGCCTTCAGCACAGAAATCAAAGATAAGTAGGTTCATACTTCAAGAGGTTAAAGCATCTTCTGATAATCTAAATTCAGGTTACACTTTAAATGACACAAAGCACTAAATAATGAGCAGTTTAGGTGACTTCAAACACCTCGCCAAGTAGTAATTCTCAAAGCACATATCAGAAATCTCTATGTGATGCTTTCTATTCAATTCAATTAATTCTTACTAAGTACTGTGGAAAAGACTGATAGCTGCCTCGCAGTATCCATTTTCTCTCTATTTTTTAACAATAGAATCCCAATTTTTGATGGGCTACCATGCAGCCAGATAAAAAACTACATTTCCCAGCTTCCTTGGCAGGTGTAGATATGTGACTGAGATTGAATCAGTAAGATTAAAACGAAGTATCATATACTTGAAGAGGAGAGTGTTATCCTTTCTCTCTTCTTCCTTTCTCCTGCTTTCTGGAACACATATGTGACAACTGGAGTTCCATTAGCCCTCTTGGATTCCATGGACACACCCTAGGAGTGATAAAGGAATGATCTAAGAGGAACTTGGGGGTCTGGCCCTGTGGCGTAGTGGTTAAGTGCATGCGCTCCGCTGCTAGCGGCCCGGGGTTTGGATCCCAGGCGCGCACCGTGGCACCGCTTGTCAGGCCATGCTGTGGCGGGGTCCCACATAAAGTGGAGGAAGATGGGCACAGATGTTAGCTCAGGGCCGGTCTTCCTCAGCAAAAAGAGGAGGATTGGCATGGATGTTAGCTCAGGGCTGATCTTCCTCAGAAATAAATAAATAAATAAATGAATATATAAATAAAAGGAACTTGGTAGCTGAAGTAGCTTTTGGAACTGCCAGAGCAGCCTTGTTCTGCCTTCCTCAGGGCATTTTAAACATTAGAGAAAAATTAACTTTTAAGACCTCTATTATTTAGGAGAGATGTAATATGAAGCCAAACCTAAATGGGATACAAGTACTTGCTAAATACAGGAAGTGGTGTATGCTTGCTGTTGCAAGAAATAAAAAAGAGAAATAAAACTCACCCGTGTACAGTGGAGGGAAATTGGAATAGAACATGAATGGAAGCATAGGCATCATTCATGCTGTTCCTCAGTAAGTGAAAAATGATACTTTGGTCAGAAGTGCAATTTAATCATATCTTTGTGATCTAATTTAAAGAAGGTAATTTAGATCTATTATCCGCCATAATTAAGAAGTCAAATGAAGATTAAAACTAAAATAAGGCAAGATCTCATTGGGTAAGATATCTAGACCACCCTATGAATTCACTAGACATTTGAAGAGCAAACTCAGATCATCACTTTCTTTCATTGAATGTATTCAGGGCCCTGTGTTAGGTGGAGTACATGGTCATGATACTGTAATCTAATGATCACATAGGAATAAACCTAATCAGTTGTGGACAGCACAAAATACCAAACCAGCCATTCCTCAATACATGTAGTTATATAAATCTGTATTTAAGACTCACTTAAAATAAGAAAGGCTTAGAACTGTGATTCCTTGATTGAAATCACCGCCAGAACAGTATTGGGTCCTCTGCCTTCTGCCCCATTGAGTAGCAACTAGAAAACAGAAATGACTTAACCTATGATTCCAAGACATAAGAACAAATGCCCTGGTGTTCTGAGATCCATGCATACTTGTCTTCTGTTCCTGATCCTGTGAAAATAATCCTTCTGAGTTTGTTTTCCAATGAAAAGTATATAACAGTGTATGGTAGGAAACTCTCCCCGTTCATATAGGTTTAGGACATAAAGCCTAGTACCAGTGGAAAGTTATTTTGTAACCAAACACATAAAAGCTTGTTATGGTAAAAGAAATGAAGAAGTAATTGCTCCAACCAAATATGTATATTTATATAAATAAGCAATATATAACAAGTATATAACAAATACTATTTAAATAATAAATATATACATAAATAAGTTATCATGCTGCCGCAGAAAAATCCCTGCTTAGGACACATTCTGTAGCTGTTCACTCCCTCTAGACATCTTTAAACATACCCAAAACCCATATGTAAGTAAGCACAGGAAGAACATCTCAAACATTTACTATGGGCCTTGAAAATTACTCTAGCCTTCTCCATTCTCTAACTCTGATAAAAATTTTCTTGACTTTCTGATTTTCATGCCCACTATTGATTCAATGCCTCTGGTCTTATATGTCCACAGATTCTTTTCAACTCCTCCCATAATGAGATGGAGTCTATTTCTCCACCCATTGAATTTGGGCTAGTCTTATGACTTGCCTAAGTGAATAAATTTTGACAGAATTGAAGTTGTATAAGTACTGGACCTTGGGCCTCAGGACCCCTTGAAGATCCTTCACCCTCTGGCAATGTTGCCCTGAGACTGCCTTGTAAGGAGTCGATCTAGATTCCTGGAAGGTAACAGTCCATGAAGAGCTGATGTTCCCCAGCCAGCAGCCTGCGCCATCTGCCATTTTGGATATTCTAACCCAGCAGATTCTCCAGTGAAATTTAATCACATGAGAAACCAAGAGGCAAAATGAGCAAAGGAATTGCTCAGACTCATGATGGATAGTAAATTATTACTGTTTCAAGCCACAAAATTTGGGATAGGATTGTTATGCAGCTATAGATAATTGATATAGTGCCTAATCTTCCTCTCTCCCAGTAGACTCTTGGATGGGTGACTGGTGTTTGGACCCTCCTACTTAGTTCTGACTTTTTTCAAATATCCACTATGAAAATACAACTCGAGGAGCATTTTTGCACCATCTTCATGATCTGCAGCCATGGTAAAGCCATCCAGTCTCTGAACCTTACTCTCTCTGCCCCACCCACACCCTGGACCTCTGCTCCGTCAGTCCTATTTATTGTCTACCTCCTCATCTGGCATGCCACTGTCCTAGTCTGCTCTGATGCCAGAATGGAATCTTTAGCTATCAGCCAGATTGACTCAGTAAGTTTACTCTTTAATTCTTCAAAAAAACCTGTTATTTCTGTACTTGAAAATGACCATAGAAGGATGAACAAATATGAACAAAATTCACATCTTAAACTATAGAGAACTTATTAAATAGATAATTTAAGAATAAATATATAATGTAATAAATATTGGCTGACATACCACAAAGTATAAAATCTTGAAGTATCAATGTTCTGTGGTTTGGGAGCTAACTACCAAGCGTTTCTCATTTGGGTACTGGTCAAGTCTTTAACCAGAAGTCTTCAGATAGTTTCTCCTCACTCATTCTGCTTTGAATCCTCTTCTTTTATCGCACAAGTTTGGTTTTATCCTCTAAACACATTTTAATCTTTTAGTTCTCAAGCTGATTTGCTGATTGCAGAATAGGCGTCACCTACCTGTAATTGCTCAATGCCTAGTCTCAGCTTCATACATATCATCAGCCAAGACATCATGGTATAAACTATTGCCAATCCTGAATACCATTGAGTACATCTGTGTAATTACAGTAAGTGTTTCTATAATGTGCTAGGATTTCTGCAAAATGTTTCCTTGAAAATGGTGTTCCTGACACGACTGATGCAATTGTGACACTAGAGGTTTCATAATTTCTGCTTTTCTATGGAGATAAATGTAATAAGTTGATTGTGGCATTGGAGATTCTCTCCTTTACTCATAGGTCTTTTATTCCTTAATTGTCACTTTTTGTTTATAATCAAGTGCCCTCAGATTTAGGTTCAAAGCATTCCACTAATTGCCCTACTATGATTTTGTGACATAGCTACTTATGCCCATTTGCAGACTATTTACGGTCTCCCAGCTATCAGCTGCTTCCCTTAATTGTCCACCATTTCAAATTAAACTATTTAACCACTGTTGCGTTTTTGTGAAATTTCAGTGTCTAACTAAGTGAAGTTAAAGACATTTTTAACACCCTTCTCCTCTCCTATTTAGAAAATCCTTAAATATTTTCTCCTTTCATGGAATTCAGAGAATATGCTCTGCTATATGTTTACTAGAGAATCATGTAGAACAATTTATATTTTTATATAGTTGTTTGACCAAAATGAAGCTCAGGTAATATACAAAGTCTAGAAATACAATGATATTTTCATCAAAATAGTTCACGTTTTGCCTATTCAATAATGGAAATACAAAATTAGAGCCTTCTCCTGCACACCTCCATTCTGCACATCTGGTCCAATTTAACAATCAATGCTGCCCCACTTGCTAAGTTAATTCCTATTTCTCATCAAGGGGAGGATATGGTGCCTACTCTAGGGTAATGGCATGGTAATTCTACATAAAGTCAGATTTATTGATTTTCATATTTAATAGGGTTCTGGAACATAATTTCCACTGGGGCGGGGTGGGGGGAGGATTCCCATACCAACAAGCAACACCAGCTGACACCAGCTGAGAGGGGCGGGGTGGGGGGAGGATTCCCATACCAACAAGCAACACTCTGACACCAGCCGAGAGTCCCCTAATATTTAACTCAATTCGGACACTATCCACATGGAGATAAAGTCCAATTCCACAGAATGAGGGCTCAGTGTTACAAGACTGCTCTCCCCACAACCCGCCACACACACACACATTTCAGACACCAGTCTTAAGCCCAGGTTATTACTGCACTTCTGACCTACTTGCTACAAATCACTGGTTCCCAACACCCGATCCTCGGGTTTGATTAATTTGCTAGAGTGGCTCACAGATCTCAGGAAAACTATTTACTTCCTAGATTACTGGTTTATTATAAAAGGATAGAACTCAGGAACAGCCAGATGGAAGAGATGTATAGGGCAAGATATGGGGAAAGGGTGTGGAGTTTCTGTACCCTCTTCAGGCACACCATTCTTCCAGCAGCTCTACCAACTTGGAAGCTCTCTGAACACTCTACTTTTGGGTTTCTATGGAGACTTCATTACATAGGCATGATTGACTAAATCATTGGCTATTGGTGATTGATTCAACCTCTAGACCCTCTCTCCTTTCCGGAAATCAGGAGACGAGACTGAAAGTTCCACCCCCCTATTGGTGGCCGGTTCCACTGGAACCCAGCCCAGGTGCTTTCAAAAAGTCACCTCATTGGGGCTAGCCCAGTGGTGTAGTGGTTAAGTTTGTGCACTCTGCTTCAGCGGCCAGGGTTTGCAGGTTTGGATCCTGGACGCAGACCTATGCACGGCTCATCAAGCCATGCTGTGGCAGCATCCCATATAAAGTAGAAGAAGATGGACCTGGATGTTAGCCCAGGTCCAATCTTCCTCAGCAAAAAGAGGAGGATTTGCAACAGATGTTAGCTCAGGGTTAATCTTCCTCACCAAAAAGAAAAAAAAAAAGTCGCCTCATTAACATAAATCCAGTGGTGGTGGAAAGGTGCTTATTATAAATAGCAAGCTACCCATTGCACCTTTATGGCTCTGAAGCATTTTCAGGAACTGAGAGCAAGAGACCCAATATTATATCAAAAGATGTTCCCATTGCTCTTATCACTCAAGAAATTCCAAGGGTTTGGGGAGCTGTGAGTCAGGAACTGTGGACGAAGACCCAATATATATAAGAAATATAGGTTTGGTTATCTAAATGGTCAAATATATGTTTCTTATAAATCATGTTAAGCATATGACAATAGGCCCAAAATGGAGTCGCTTCTGCTAAGCCCCACATCACCAAACTGAGACTTAATTACCGTCTCGGCTCTCCCAGAAATGGAATCTTAAACCAGTCAGTCAAGAATTACCTGGTCAGCACTAGTGAGGTAATCTGCCTGATAGACCCCTGCCATGCCCTAAAAGAAAGTGACCTTGCCACAACCACCCTGCACTTAGTTTAGCTTCCTTGTTCCCATTCCTTTCTGCCTATAAATGTCTTTCATTTTGCACAGCTTGTCAGAGCTCCTCTCTAGCTGTTAGATTGGATGCTGCCCAGTTCATGATTGTTGAATAAAGCCAATAAGATCTTTAAAATTTACTCAGTTGAATTCTGTTTTTTAACGATCACAATATCTCAATATTATATTTTGTAACCCACATTTAATCATTGGTCTCTGGACATTTTTCAAGCCTAAGATTCCACCTTATTCTCAAGTTCTAAAAATGATACCTCCCTGGAGTCCTATGTCCTCTGAGAACTAAGTTCTGCCTTGCCCCTTTCAGTCCTTCCACTGGAGAAGGGCTCTCAAACTCAAATTCCCACAGACACCAGCAAGATTCCCACAGACACCAGCAAGAAATATAATGAGCAGGACTGGCAAGATGCAAGAGAGTGCTGGGGCTTGCATATCCCATATAAAAAGGACAGCTGCTTAGCTGTGACAGATTGTTGCCATATAGGAAAACTAAATCTGTTATTTTCTTATCTTCCAATTATTTGAAGAAAAACCAGAAATTCATATTTTTCTGAGAAATTTCCCAAAACTTTAAATGTTGGCAAATAATGTAATAATAATAACTTTGATCTAATACACATGCACACACACACTCACACACACACACACTCCTGTGGGCAAAATCCTGCTCAAGGGCTCCATTTCGCAAATTTGGGATTAGAGCTTCATCTCAAAAACCTCAGCTATCTAATAAATGGGAATCTTTATATGAATAAAAATACTAATAATAGCAAATCTTTCTTTGCAGAAATATAGAGGTATTTTCAAGTAGAAAAGAAATAGGCTATCAAAAAATGATTCAGAACATTCTGGAGTGGCAGCATGGCTGAGAGTGTCTACCCTGGAACCACACTGCCTATGTCTCAATCCTGGTTCTGCTATTTATTAGCCATGTGACCTTGGGAAAGTTATTTAAACCTTCTGTGCCTCAGTATCTTTGTTTTTAAAGTTGAGGTGATTATAAAAACAGTAGTGCCTACATCATAGCACAACGAGAGTTAAATTAATTTTTGTTAATCTCTTAGATTAGTGACTAGCATATAGTAAATGCTATATATATGTTGAATAAATAAATTTCACGTAAATGTATTGTCTCTGAAATGGTAGAATGAACAAGCTTCTCCTTGGTTAAGCTGTCTGAGAAGTATCGCAGGGACCAGGTAAGAAATGTAAATCTATCATCCCAGACCACTGAGTGAAAATTTACAGTGTGAGGAGAACATCATATCACATGCTATAAGGGAGCTTAGAATTATTCCGCTTTTTTTCCCTTGCTAAAGTGGTGCCTATGATTGTTCAGAGAGAATTGGGCTATCAGCCAGCAATTTCTTACTAACAACCCAAGAATATTTTCTATAGCATGGAAGTGAATAAAATTATCCTGTTAAGATGACCTTTAAAAGAAACCAGAACTTCATCTAAATTAAGAAGAGAAATACATTCATAAAGAAGGTTTTAAATTATCTCAGAAGCAGTCAATCTTCGGATCTATAAAGTACATAGTTGTGTCAATGAGTTAGGAGGAATAGAAATGATCTCCTTCCAGATGTCTATATATATTGTCAATATAGTCACAAGTGAAAAATAAGCTATGTCAGAGATGAGAATCCATAAAAGACAGGGAGCCCACCCATCACTGGTAACATCATCATGAGAAATTGTTACATGGAAATGACTAATTCCTGTCAGTTTTCATTTCCCCGATTCATCCAAGGTAGAATCAAGATGTGAAGTATCCTAGGTAGATTGGGAATAGAGATAATATCTGACTTTTATTGAATAAGTGTTCTAGGTTATTGAAAAGCATTTATTAAAAATCCTCCTTACTATATGGAGTTGTTAGGATTTGGCTGAGATTCACTGGTTCTCAACTGGGGGTGATTTTGCTCCCCACGGGACATTTTGGTTGACACCACTGGGTGGGGAGGTGCTGCTAGCATCTCGTGGGAAGAAAATAGGAATGATGCCATACATGCTGCAAAGCACAGGACAGTCACCCAAACAAAGAATTATTTGACCTGAAAGTGTCAATAGGGCCAAAGATGAGAATCCCTGAAGTGGAGTGGAGTGATGTTTAATATTCTAGCTTGGCCTAAATTAAGAAGCCAAAAATTGTATTTTAACGGCATTTCACTACATAATACTAATAATTTGGATTTTGCAGAGTGGTATAAAACAAAGAACATGATTTTAGTTTGCGGAAAAACTGGTTTAAATCTTACCTCTTCACTTATTAACTATGTGAGCTTGGACACTTCTGTGCCTTGGTTTTGTCATCTACAAAATGGAGATATTGATAGTACTTACTTCACAGAGTAATTATGAGAAGTAAAAAGTTCTTCTATACAAACTGCCTAGAACAGAGCCTGGCCCATAGGAAGCATGATATTAATGTTAGCCAAAAATAAGTGAATGGTGAATGAATAAAACAGATGTAAAATGCCTATGCTTCTATAGTCAGTCTCTCCTCTTTTAATCTTATTGAGGAAAGAGAATATAGGACATTGATTTTAGTCTTAGCAAGGAGCATAATCATTTTATAATATTGCATCTGTTACTCTTCAGTTCTTTTCATGGTGTCCCAGTATGGCTCATCGATATCCATGTTATGTTTGTCAAGTATCTACTATTTGCACAGCACTAAGCAATGCAAAGTACGTAGCATGATTTCTATGCCTTCCTAGTTCAGAAATTCCTAATCGTTGAAAGCTAAAGTCTCTTTTCTGTGGATTATTTCACTCTTTTGTTTCTTTAAACTATGGCTATATTTCAATAAAGTGTCAGCCAACATAATAGCTGTATACAATTTTCTGATGTAGTTGCAAGATTGTTTTTTTAATTGGAAAAACCTTGAACTCCATAATGTACAGAAAGATGTATATATTTGCCAAATTGTTTTTTAAACTGGCTGGTTGTATTTTTCTGTAATTTCTACTTTTCTCTGTTTTTTGCCTCTTCCAGTGCTCTCCTCAACAAAGCCTTATCAAATACTTCAGAATATTTTCCCTTTTCTAAAGACTGAAATAAAATTAAAAAGTGTAGTGAAACACTGAGCCATCATAATGCTTTTGGTAGAGTTGTGTTCTCTTTAATTGAGAGCTTTACATTCATTGGAAATAAAAAATTTGTTTACTCTGCTGGAGAAATTAGGCTCTGAAGAGATTGTTTTAGTTCTCTTTGTTTATGATGATTTGTTAGCTCTTGACTGCAGAAATAATTTTGTTGTTTACATTAATCTATGGTGGCAGTATTAACTTCACATCATACATAAATATAATTATTGATCATTACCAGCTGTAATTCAGTGTTAGAATTACAGATTTACATAATTGTGCTATTAAGTATAAACTTGAACTTCATATCTGGGGTCACAAATAACTGGAGGCAATAGAAACAGAAAATTCTGATTATATGTCATTCATATTTTAATACACGCTGTTGCCATTTTGATCAGTGTTAATGTAAATATTTTTATGTACTTTACAGCAATGAGATGCTAATGGGTGGAAATTACAGCAATATTGATCTAGCTAATAAAATGTAATACATTAGTAAGAAAGGATATTTGTTATATGCTTCAACTATTACTATACATTATCTGCCTAAGGAACATGAGCTCCATCACCGGCGAAGAAAGATTTTTGAACTAAACACTATAAGCTCCTTCTCAGTCACAATCATGGTTTCTCGCTCTGTCTTTTAAATTGATGTGGATTCAAAAAGTGCAACTACACTTCTATGATGTTGAAATATTCTCTCTTGATATAATTAGTACATGGAAAACACTCTGTGATAATCAATCAACAAAGTGGACTGTCTAGATATATTCTTTAAGATGCTACATATGTCTGTATTGTTTAAGCCTCAATAAATGTGCTATATATAAACTATGCAGTAAGGCCTAAATTCTAATCTTAGAAATTCAATGAGCTAAATTGCTTCACAAAAACCAGTACTTGCAAGTAGAATTTCAAGGGAAGCAATTTGGGCTGTGATATCAGAAACTCAATAGGCTTCTAACTTTTTAACACTAAATTGAGACATTTTTGGAGGTATCTTTTTTTGGATTCATAAAATCAAGACTGGAAAGGATTTTAAATATTAATTAAGCTACTTTTGTTTTCTTTTACTAATTCCTGTATTTTGTTGAACTGTAAGAGATTGCCATTTTTGTGGGTCAAAATTGATCAAATATCAGCAATTTCATATGGTCCATCCCAACTGTATATCCATCTATTCATCTGTTTATCTATCTGTCTGTCCGTTCATCTCTCTATCTACTTATCTATAGCAATCTACCTTTCTAAGTATTTTTTTCAAAGTGAAGATAATATATACTCATGGACAAAATGCCAAAATACCAAAGGTAAAAATAAAACACAAAATTAAATTTTCCATTTTTCTCTTCTTAGTTATTCTGCCCTAATTCAATTTTTAAATTATTATTTATTTATTTGTATAAATAAATGATATTATTATTCAAATGGCTATTATTCTCTCCTTGCTTTTTTTTTTTTAACCTTTTAAACGCTTTTTAAGTTGTGGTAAAATCACATAATATAAAATTTATTATCTTAACCATTTTTAAGTGTACAGTTCATTAGTGTTAAGTGCATCACATTGTTGTGCAATCAATCTTCAGAACTCTTTTCATCTTGCAAAACTAAAACTGTATACCCACTAAACAATTCCCTATTTCTCCCTCCCTCCAGCCTCTGGCAACCACACTTCTACTTTCTGTCTCTATGAACTTGTCTGCTCTAGGTACCTCATATAAATGGAATCATGTAGTATTTGTCTTTTTGTGTCTGGCTTATTTCACTTAGCATAATGTCCTCAAGGGTTACCCATATTGTGACATAAACCAGGATTTCCTTCCTTTTTATGGCTGAATAATATTTCATTGTATGTATATACCATATTTTGTTTATTCATTCAACGATTAATGGATACTTTGGTTGCTTTCACCTTTTGGCCATTTTGAATAATGCTGCTATGAACAAGGGTGTACAAATATCTCTGAGACCCTACTTTCAATTCATTGGAGTACATACCTAGAAGTGGAACTGGTGGATCATATGGTAATTCTGTTTTTAACTTTTTGAGGAACAGCATATTCTTTTCCATAACAGCTGCACCATTTTATATTCACACCAACAGTGCACAAGGGTTCCAATTTCTCCACATCCACACCAAAGCTTGTTATTTTATGTTTTTTTGATAGTAGCCTTTCTAATGGGTACGAGGTAGTATCTCATTGTGGCTTTGGTTTGCATTTCTCTGATGATTAGTGATGCTGAGCATCCTTTTACGTGCTTTTTGGCCGTTTGTATGTCTTTTTCAGAGAAATAGCTATTCAAGTCCTTTGCTCATTTTTTAATCAAGTTGTTCGTTTTTTGTTGAGTTTTAGGAGTTCTCTATATATTCTGAATATTAATCCCTTGCTATGGATGTGATTTGCAAATATTTTCTCCCATTTCATAGGCTGCCTTTTCACTCCATTGATTGTATCTTTTGGCGCATAGAATTTTCTGTTTTGATGTTGTCCAATTTATCTACAGTATGTTTACTTTTGTTACCTGTGCCTTTGTCATATCAAAGAAATCATTGCTAAATTCAACGTCATGAAGATTTCCTGTCATGTTGTATTCTGAGTTTTACAGTTTTAGTTCTTACATTTAAGTCTTTGATGTTTTGAATTAATTTTTGCACAGGATGTAAGGGTCCAACTTCATTCTTTTCATATGGATGCCCAGTTTTCCTAACACCATTTGTTAAAATGATTGTCCTCTCACCATTGAATGGTCTTGGCACTTGTTGCAAAAATCATTTGACCATTTATACAAAGATTTATTCTTGGGCTTGAAATTCTATTCCATTGGTCTATACGTCTGACTTGATGCCAGTACCACACTGTTTTGATTACTATAGCTTGGTAATAAATTTTGGAATCAGGAAGTGTGAGACCTCCAACTTTGTCCTTTTCAAGATTATTTTGGCTATTCAGGGTCTGTTGAGATGCCATAGGAATTTTTAGGATGGCCTTTTCTATTTCTGCAAAAAAATCCATTAGGATTTTTATAGGGATTGCGTTAAATCTGTAGATCATTTTGGGTAATGTTGGCATCTTAACAATATTAAATCTTCCAAACCATGAACATGGGATGTCTTTCCATTTATTTGTGTCTTTGTTTATTTCTTTCAGCAATATATTTTGCAGTTTTTAGTGTACAAGTGATTTGCCTCCTTGGTTAAATTTATTCCTATTTTATTCTTTTTGATGCTATTGAAAATGAAATTATTTTCTTAATTTCCTTTTCAAATTGTTCATTGTTAGTGTTTAGAAATGCAACTGATTTTCATGTGTTTGTTTGTATCCTGAAACTTAATAGAATTTGTTTTTTAGTTCTATAGATTTTGTGGAATCTTTAATGTTTTCTAAATATAAGATCTGCGAGCAAAGACAATTTTACTTCTTCCTTTCCAGTTTGGATGCTTTTTATTTCTTTTTCTTGCCTAAATGCTCTGGCTCAGACTTTCAGTACTATATTAAGTAGAAGTGGTAAAAGTGGGCATCCTTGTCTTATTCCTGATCTTAGTGGAAAAGATTGAAGTCTTTTACCATTGAATATGATGCTAGTTGTGGGCTTTTCATATATGACATTCTTATGTTGAGGTAGTTTCCTTCTATCCCTTGTTTTTGAGTGTTTTTATCATGAAAGTATGTTGAATTTTGTCAAATGCTTTTCCCGCATCAATAGAGATGATCATGTGATGTTTTTTATTTAATTTCTATTAAAATTGTCTATTGTATTGATTGATTTCTATACATTGAACCCCCTTGCATTCTAGGAATAAATCCCATTTGGTCATGGTGTATAATCCTTTTAATATATTACTGAATATAGATTGATAGATTTTGTTGAGCATTTTTGCATCAATATTCATCAAGGATATTGGTCTGTAGTTTTCTTTTCCTGTAGTGTCTTTGTCTGGTTTTGTATCAGAGTGGTGCTGGCCTCATAGAACGAGTTTGTAAATGTTCCCTCCTCTTCAATTTTTCGGAAAAGTTTGAAGTGGCTTGGTGTTAATTCTTCTTTAAATGTTTGGTGGAATTCGCCAGTGAAACCATCTGTCCTGGGCTTTTCTTTGTTGGGAAGTTTTTGATTACTGAATCAATCTCTTACTAGTTTTTAAGTCTGTTCAGATTTTCTATTTCTTCGTGATTCAGTCTTTATATGCACCTTAATTTTTGTTAACTTAATGATATGCTTATTAAGTAAATTCTTGACAAATGTACACACAAATTACCTTGTTCTTTTTGGTATCTACATATATCACCACAATATTTTTATTTATAAGGTACTGCTCTGAACCCAATTGCTTAAATCCCCTTTCTTGGGTCTTTAGATCCATTTTTTAATGTCAGGTTTATTGAATTACAATTTGCATGCAATACAATTTACTCTTCTGAAGCATACAGTTTAATGAGTTTTGACAGATATATAAAGTTGTATAATCACCACCACAATCAAGATACAGAATATTTCCCATACCCCAAAAGTTTTTTCATGCCCCTTTCTAGTTGTTTTCTTCTCCCAGGGAGCCACTGATATGTTTTCTGTCCCGACAGTATACAGCCTTTTATGTCTAGTTCTTTTCATTTAGCAAAATGCTTTTGAGATTCAGTTATGATGTTGCATGCACTTCATTCCTTTTCATTGATGAGTGCTACTCCATTGTATGAATGTGCCACGTTTTGTTTAACTTGATGGGCATTTAGATTGTTTCCAGTTTTGGTCAATTGTAAATCAAAGTCCAATGAACATTCACATGTAGTTTCTTCAGTAGACAAGAGTTTTCATTTTTCTCTGGAAAATACCTTGGAAGGGGGTTGCGACGTCATAGTTCAGCGTATGTTTAACTGTATAAGAAACTACTTAATTGGTTTCCAAACTACTGGCATTCTCGGCAGCAACATGTGAGAGATCTTGTTCCTCCACATCCTCACCAGTCCTTGGTATGTCTTAAAAAAAATTTTTTTGAGCCATTCTACTGAGCATGAGTGTTACATAATTGTGGTTGTAATTTGCATTTCCGTAATAATGAATAATGCTAAGCATCTTTTCACTTGCTTGTATTCTCTTGGTAGATCTTTTGTTATAAAAATATCTGTTCAAACTTTTGCCCATTTTTAAATACAGCTTTTGTTTTCTAATTATTGAGTTGTAAAGTTCTTTATATATTAGACATACCAGTGCTTGATCAGAAATGTATTTTGGAAATACTCTTCCTGTCTATGATTGCCTTATATTTTCTTAGTAGTAGCTTTCAAGAAGCAAAATTTACTTTATTTTGGGGCCGCCCTGGTGGCACAAGTGGTTAAGTGCACATGGTCTGCTTGGGCGGCCGAGGTTCGCAGGTTCGGATCCTGGGTGCACACCGACGCACCACTTGTTAAGCCATGCTGTGGTGGCGTCCCATATAAAGTAGAGGAAGATGGGCACGGATGTTAGCTCAGGGCCAATCTTCCCCAAGAAAAAAAAAATGGGGGAGAATTGGCATCGGATGTTAGCTTAGGGATAGTTCTCCACACGCACACACACAAAAATTTACTTTATTTTGATAAAGTCCAACTTATCAATTATTTTCTTTTATGGTTTGTGCCTTTTGTGCCTTATATAAGAAATCTTTGCCTAATTCAAGTCACAACAATTTTATTGCATCTTTTCTTCTAGAAGTTTTATAGTTTTATCTCTTATATTTAAGTCTAAGATTCTTTTTTAGTTAATTTTATATGATATGATGTAAAGATTACAGTTCTCTTTTTTGCAAATGGATGTCCAATTTTCATAGTACAATTTTTTGAAAGACTACCTTTCCCCCTTGATTTATCTTGGCACATTTATTGAAAAATTAATTGGGTATAAATATGTTGATCTACTTCTAAACTCTATATTCCTGAATATAGAATGAAGCTTTATAACAAGTCTTATAATAAGTCTTAAGTCAGGTGGATGAATCCTCTGTATCCTTATTTATCAAAATTGTCCTTTGTGGGGCCAGCCCTGTGGCTTAGCAGTTAAGAGAACATGCTATGCTACTGGCGGCCCGGGTTCGGATCCTGGGGGCGCACCGATGCACCACTTGTCCAGCCATGCTGAGGCAATGTCCCACATACAGCAACTAGAAGGATGTGCAACTATGACATGCAACTATCTACTGGGGCTTTGGGGAGAAACAGGGGAAAAAAAGGAGGAGGATTGGCAACAGATGTTATCTCAGGGCCAGTCTTCCTCAGCAAAAAGAGGAGGATTGGCATGGATGTTAGCTCAGGGCTGAATTTCCTCACACACACACACAAAAATTTGTCCTTTGTATATCTATAAAATTTTAGAATTAAGTTGTCAGTTTCTGTAAAAAGAAAATCTTTTTTTATGTGTGTTGAATCTATAGATCAATTTAGGAATAACTGATATCTTAACATTATTGAATGTTCTGATTCATGAACATGGATCCCTTCCCTTCCCCTCACATGTCATCCACATTCTGCCATGTAACAGTGTGGAATTTGAGAACACGAATGGGCTTTCTGCTACCTCTGGCCCAGTGGCAGCAGATCCCTGCTTTACCTAGTGGCCGTGCAGACAGAGATGAGAGTAGTGGTGCTTTAGTCCTCCCCCAGCAAAAGCCTGGAGTTGGGTGTCAGAAGAATTTTGTGCCACCAGTAGCAGATAGATTTTGCTTCTACCCCTATTTCAGCAGCAGCTGACTTTTCTTTCTTTTTTTTTTTTTGTGAGGAAGATTAGCCCTGAGCTAACGTCTGATGCCAATCCTCTTTTTGTTTTGCTGAGGAAGATTGGCCCTGGGCTAACATCTGTGCCCATCTTCCTCTACTTTCTATGAGACGCTGCCACAGCATGGCGTGACAAGCGGTGCTTTGGTGCGTGCCTGGGATCCAAACCTGTGAACCCAGGGCTGCTGCAGTGGAGGGCACGCACTTAACCGCTACGCCACTGGGCCGGCCCCGGCAGCAGCTGACTTTTGCCTAGGGCCAGTGGAGACTAGAATTTCTTACCCCACCCCATTGGCAGACAGCTATTGTTTCATGTGGGAGAATAGCACATGCTACTGTTTTTGTAACTATACCCCAACAGTCGACTATCAGCTATCTTATATCTTCTGCACCAGCTATCTTGTATCTCCTTCCTCCTCCCTAATCTTTCTTATGAGTTCCTGGCAGGGGCTCATAGAAAAGAGCTGGTAAGTGAATGCAGACTTTCCTTATGTTTGAGGCTCCCAGGTATAATAAACTGTATAATGAACACTAGTTTACACTCCCTTTAAGAATTTTTTAATTTTTGTTGTTTCCTTTTTACTTGCATTTATGGCTGTGATCTCTTCCTCTCACGCTTGGTAAAAGGTGAAACAGTTCTTTTCTCAAGTCTTTTAGTGAAAGGTCACTTGTTATTCTTTATAATTTAGTTTACATTGTTTCCTTGTTATCTCCCTCTGATAGCTTCAAGTTCCATTAGTCTATGTGTCTGTTATTATGCCAGTTCCATACTGTTTTGATCACTATAGCTTGGTAGTATTTGAAATCACAAAGTGTGATGCCTCCTGCTTTGTTCTTGCTCAAGATTGCTTTAGCTATATGAAGGATCATAAGAGATTACTATGAACCAGAAAATTACTATACACCAACAAATTGGATAACCTAGAAGAAGTGGTTAGATTCCTAGAAACATACGACCTATTAAGACTGAATCATGAAGAAATAGAAAATCTGAACAGATCAATAACGAGCAATGCGATTTAATAAATAATCAAAAACTTCGGAACAAAACAAAGTCCAGAGCCAGACTGCTTCTGTGATGAATTCTGACAGATATTTAAAGAAGAATTAATCCAACCCTTCTCAAACTGTTCCAAAACAATGAGGAGGAGAGAACACTTCCAAGCTCACTTTATGAGGCCAGCATTACCCTGATACCAAAGCCAAAAAAAGACACTACAACAAAAGAAATTTGCAGACCAATAACCCTGATGAACATAGACGCAAAAATCCTCAACAAAATACTAGCAAACTGAGTTAAAGAGCACATTAAAAGCACACCATGATAAAGTGGGATTTATACCTCAAATATAGAGATGGTTCAACGTATGCAAATCAATAAATATGATACACCACATTGACAGAATGAAGGATAAAAATTATATGATCATATCAATAGATGCAGAAAAAGCATTTGACAAAATTCAACATCCTTTCATGATAACAACAACCAACAAATTAAGTATAGAAGGAATGTACCTAAACATAATAAAGGTCACATATGAGAAGTCCACAGCTAACATCATACTCAACAATGAAAAGCTGAAAGCTTTTCCTATAAGATCAGGAACAAGACAAGGATGTCCACTCTTCTTCTTCTATTAACTCCTACTAACATAGTACTGGAAGTCCTTGCCAGAGCAATTGGGCAAGAAGAAAAACTAAAAGACATTCAAATCAGAAAGGAAGAAGCAAAACTGTCTCTGTTTGCAGATGACATGATCTTACATATCAAAAGCCCTAAAAACTATGCCAAAGAACTGTTAGAACTAATAAATTCAGTAAAGTTGCAGATACAAAATAAACATACAAAAATTAGTTGCATTTCTATATACTAACAATAAATGATCTGAAAAAGAAATTAGGAAAACAATCCTATTTATAATAGCATCAAAAAGAATAAAATACTTAGGAATAAATTTGTCCAAGGAAATGAAAGATCTATACACTAAAAACTATAAAACACTGATGAAAGAAATTGAAAAAGACGCAAATAAATGGAAGGACATCCCATGTTCATGGATTGGAAGAATTAATTTTGTTAAAATGTCCGTAATACCCAAAGCAATCTACAGATTCAATGTAATCCCTATCAAAATCCCTATCGCATTTTTCACAGAAATAGAAAAATAATCCCAAAATTCATATGGAACCACAAAAGACCCCAAATAACTAAAGAAATTAAAAAAAAAATTTTTTTTTATTTCCCATAGCCACCAATGTTTCAATGAATGTCTCTATATGTGTATCTTGAGGTGATTTTGCTGATTTTTCTATATAGTAAATTCTTAGCAATAGAAACATTGAGTTAAATAATGTGTGAATTTTCAATTTTGGTATACTTTGCCAAATTATCTTCCAGACTTCATCAGTTTATACTCCCACCAATAATTTTTGAAATTACCTATTTTTTCTACCCTTACCAAGATTAAATATAATCAAAATTGTCATGATTTGCTACTTTTCAACAGAGAGAATTACGTTGTTTTTATTTTGATTTATATTAATTTTGCCATGGCAAGTGTTAACCAACTCTTCTGTGTTTATTGGTCATATTTACTTACAATTCTCCAAACTATCTGTTTATATCTTTTTCATTTTCTATACACCTTTTCTTATCAATTTATAAAAGATTTTCAAAAATAAAATTAAGCTTTTGTTTATAGTTTATTTTCTCTTGTTTTTTGACTTTGTTCATTTAGTCAAATTTATCAATTATTTACTTTATGGCTTAAATTTCTGTGACCTGCTTAGGAAGGCTGTCATCTCTAAGATTATATGAAGATTCAGTGATTATTTTGTACGGAATTTATACTGTTTCCTTTTAAAACTTTGATGTAAAAAAATTAGGTAATGATATAATTTCATATCATATTTGTATGGCAAGCTAGCTGTCTCAAAACAATTGACTGAATATTCCATATTTCTCCAAGTAATTTGAATGCCATCTTTATCATGTATTTAATCTCCATATTTATTTATCTATTTTTTACCTAGGACCAAAGGGTTTTAATTATTGTGACTTTTAATACTCCTTGGCTACTGCTTTCTCAATATTCTTACTTCTCAGAATTTTCTTATCTATTCTGTTATATTTATTTATTTATATATGCTAGTATTTTTCCAATTTCTAAAAAATTTTCATTGATGTTGTTATCAGTATAACAATAAATTTATACATTAATTTAGAGATGATTGCCATTTTTATAATACTTGAGTCTATAAAATGATACTTGAAGAATACTTTCCATATATTTAAATCAGCTTGTTTTCAGAAGACCTTATACAAGTTTCTTTTTGTCATGCACATTTCTTATTAATTTTATTCCTAAATAATTTCATATTAGTCTACTCAGGCTACCATAACAAAATACCAGGGACTGGGTAGTTTAAACAACAGAAATTTACTTTCTCACAGTTCTATAAGCTGGAAAATCCAAGATAAAGGTTCTGGTTAGGTTTGGTTTCTGGTGAAATCTCTCTTCCTGGCTTGCAGATGGCCACTTCTTGCTGTGTCCTCACATGGCAGAAAGAAAGAGCGGGCTTTTTGGTGTCTCTTCTTATAAGGACACTAATTCTATATGATTAGGGCCTCATCCTTATGACATCATTTAAACTTAATCACTTCTTACTCCAAATACAGTCACATGAGGGATTAAGACTTCAACATATGAATTTGGGGGGGAGGAGACAATTCAGTCCATAGCATTCCCCCAAATTAATGTGCTTCTCACATGCAAAATACATTCATTCTGTCTCAATAGCCCCAAAGTTCTTAACTCATTCTAGCATCAACTCTAAAATCTAAAGTCCAAAGTCTCATCTAAATATCATCTAAATCAGGTATGAGTGTAACTCCAGGTAAGATTCATCTTGAGGCAAATTCCTCTCCACCTTTGAACTTGTGAAACCAAAGTTGTGTGCTTCCAAATTGCAAAAGCGGGACAGGCATAGTATAGACATTCCCATTCCAAAAGGGACAAATATAAAAGAAGAAAGGAGTGACAGATCCCAAGCAGTCCAAAATCTAGCAAGAAAAATTTCTTTAGATCTTAAGACTATAGAATAATCCTCTTTGGCTCAATGCCCTGACTTCCAGAACCACTGGCAGTCCTACCCCATGGCTCTGCCAGTGGGGGTTGAAAACCCAAGGCTCCAGGAATCCCTGCCCCCAGGGCTCTGCAGAGTAGGATCCATCCCCATGGCTCTGGTTGGAGGCTGTCTGGCCCATTGAAACTGAAGCAGTGACCCTACCCTTTGAAAGCAAGGAGGCAGCCCTGATGATCTCTAAATTATCTTTGCAGCTGAATAGCTCCGTGCCTCATTACTATAGGATCGAAGAAGTTTGACAACCTTTCTTCCTGTTCTTTCATTTCATCTCATTTTTTCTATCCTTTTTAGTCCCAGTTGGCAGTGCTGATTAGGTCCACGAGTAGCACCGATGATCTCTTTATCAAATGGATGTTCAGCCACACCCTTAGTGTTCTCTTCAGAATAAGCTTTCTCATTTCTTTGTAATTTGGATAGGCTGAAAATTTTCCAAATCTTTGAGTTTTAGTTCCTTCTTGCTTAACAATTCCTTCTTCAATTCATTTCTCTCTTCTCACAGAAATGTGAGACAAAAGTCATAAGCAGTCAAGAGAAACCAAGCCACTGCTTCAACACATTGCCTAGCTAAATAGCTAATTTCCTTTTTTGCAAATTCCACCTTCCATAGTACGCAGAAACACAGTTCAGTCAGGTTCTTTACCATCATATAACAAAGATCACCTTTCCTACGGTTTCCAATAAGCTGTTCCTCATTTCTGTCTGAGACCTCATCATAATGTCATATTTCTACCAACATTTTGTTAAAGGCAATATGAGCTTTTTCTAGCATGTACCTCAAAACTTCAGACTCTTCTCATCATCCAGTTTCAAATTTATTTCTATATTTTTAAGTATTTGCTACGGAAGCACCCCACTTCTTGGTACCAAAATCTGAAGTAGTCAGCTCAAGTTGCCAGAAAAAATAGAGAAACTGGGGACCAGCCGGGTGGTGCAAGTGGTTGGGTGCTCGCCCTCCGCCGTGGCAGCCTGGGGTTCAGCAGGTTGGATCCTAGGCACGCACCGATGCACCGCTTGTCAGGCCATGCTGTGGTGGCGTCCCATGTAAGGTGGAGGAAGATGGGCATGGATATTAGCCCAGGGCCAGTCTTTCTTGGCAAAAAAAAGGAGGATTGGCAGATGTTAACTCAGGGCCGATCTTCCTCACACACACACACAAAAAATAGAGAAACTGAGTGTTTTAAGCAACAGAAATTTATTTTTTACAGTTCTGGAGGCTGGAAAGTCCAAGATCAATGTTCCAGCAGAATTTGGTTTCTGGTGAGAGCTCTATTCCAGGCTTGCAGATGGCTGCCTTCTTGCTGTGTGCTCAAATGGCAGAGAGAATGAGTTCTCTGGTGGCTTTTCTTTAAGGATACTAATCCTTTTGGAATAGGACCCACTCTTATTACCTCATTTAACCATTATTACTTCCTTACTCCAAATACAATCACACAGGGGGTTAGAGGTTCGACATATGGATTTTGGGGAACACAACATATTCAGTGCATAGCATATTCATCTTTTATGTTACTATTATAAATGAGAGCTTTTCTTTCATTTTATTTTTATAGAAAAATCATGAAACTTTGTATTGATTTTATAATGACCAACCTTAATATGTTATCTTAAAATTTCTAATAGTTTTGTGATAAAATATTTTGGATTTTCTAGGTATAAAATCATAGTATCTGAAAGTAATATTTTTTCTGATTCAACATTTTTATCTTATATTTTTCTCTTGTCTAATTGTGTTGCCTAGTACTCCTGGAACATTATTAAAATATAGTGATGATAGTTGGTACCCTTCTTTTTACATGAGAGGAAAATGAGAACCAGACAAATTGTTACTTTTTCAAGGGTATACATAAAGCTATTTCCAGAGAAGGAAAAATACCATGTTTTTGGACACAACTCATCAATCCCGTTGTTGTTGTTGATGATGATGTTGTTCTTGTTCTTTTCCTAGTTATTGTTGTTATATTACACTTGGGAAGAAAAAAAATACTTGAGCAAAAACCATAGATTTCAATGATATTTATAGCCATAGGTTTTTGGACTTGTAGTTTTAAAATCAGTTTTCACAAGAAAATATACTTTACAGATTAAGATAAGGAAAAACACTAAAACAGTTCTGCCTCGTCATGAGGACAGTAATATAGAAAACTCTTAGGTTAGCTCCACTCAAAATTCATTTCTTCCAAAATGTTTTGTTTTCCCTCTCTAATAATATCCTCTCAAGTCTTCCAAAAAGCAGGAATTATGGAGAGAAAACCTCATTTGGGTACTAATCTGCCATTAAATCTTCTCTTCAGCATCAGTACTTTTTTGTCAAGAAACGTTTTTGAAATACGTCCACAAGTCATTCAACAAACAAATGACACTTAGGTCTTGCTATGCACAAGGCACTTAGACTAGGGAATTGACATATAAATAAAAGTAAAAAGTGGTCCCTGAACTACAAGAATAGTTTTTGGAGCAATAAGCGTAGCCATAATGATAAAAAAAAAACAAAAATGAGTTTATTACATTTCTAATAGCCTGTGAGGGGGACACAGTGAATATTTGAAATAGTGAAGTGTGAATAAAGAGAAGTCTCCATGTACTGTAAAGACTTGAAAAAACACTCAACCTTTCTACAACTCACTTCTTTTCTCTGTGAAACAAGGAGACTTGTGAAACAGACTGGAATTTGATTCCATTTCACATAAGGTAGTTAATGTTTATCCAATTTTGGATCCTATTGTTTGTTTATCTTAGCCTGTGAATGTCAAGGTTTTTTGGTTGGCTTTGCTTTGCTTTCAGTAATGCTCAATTGATCACTTAATACGTATAATTGGAAAGAAAAAAAGGAAGAAATGGAGAAATCATCAAATGAAGCGTAATATATGAGAAAACTTTTGGTTTTGCTAGTGTTTGGTTTTCTATTTATTTATTTGATTATATTATTTAGGCTTCCTTTGTAGAGTCGGATAAAGATGGGAGAACTATAGCCCCCGACTCTTCTAACCTCACCTAATACTGACATTGTCACCCTTTACCACCAAGCCAAATGGTTGCCAGCACCATCCATCTCAGCCCCCTTCTCTGCCAATATACTGCACAGCCACAAAGTGTTCTTAATTTTCCAGGTTTGTGGGTCTGTAGTTTTTCTACTAATCCTTGAAACCAACTACCCAGACACCCTAAGTGCCAGCCTTGCCTAATTACTTGCAGTTTACCAGAGTGTTTTATATGTCCAAGTCTTTGTCCACCAGACTTTCTCTGCTTAGTATATTTTCTCCACACCTAACCCTTTCTCACTCCAATTGGCTTCCATCCTCCCATCCCCTTGGCTGCCCTAAAGTTCTTCTCTCTAGCTCTCCAATAAACACTTACTCACTTTGAAATATTAAATTCAAATGGCAATTCATCATTAAGCCTTTCCCAACCACAGTGTCCCTCAGAAAAATAAACATTGGCCACCTTTTCCTCCATGTCTCATCTCTAAGTATTCTATCCCTTTTCTATAACAGTGCCTATAATATTTTTTATTTACCCACTAGAAAATATGCTACATGAAGGCAGGGATTTTTACCTGTTTTGTTCACTGTTGTATTCCCTAAAAATATGTCTTGTAGGTAGAAAATGTCTAACAAATATTTGTTTTATATTGCTCTAATTTGTTTACATGTTTATATCCTTCTACTAGACTAAAAGTCACTTTAATACAGAAGCCTTGTCTTATTAATTTTAGGGCCTTCCTTCAGAAGCCAGAACATAAATAAATTATTAATTAATGCTTGTTGAAGTTGTTTGTTTAAAATAATCTAAAATTATTCTGTAATATTTTGGAAACCCTACTTAATTTGCATTGAGATTATAAACCAAAGAGACTTAAGTGAATTTTCCAGCCTCATTAGCCTTTGAAGTTATTGTTTCCCCTTGTCCTTACATGAAGCACTAGAGATGCACCAGAAATGGATAGACTATGCTTCCTTCCAACAGAGGACAAGGATCCTTCCATGAGGCTACGCAATTCACCATCAAGGTCCTGTGCTCAACAACTCAGACTCAAAGATACAATGAAAGTTTATCATGGAAGACAGAATGCAATGAAACTAAAGAATTCTCTCTGTTCTATTCTTTTCTTAGTCAGCTAGCTTTCTGAAAATGTGTGTTTGGCATGAAACTTCTGCTTCTTGAACCAAGAGAATATGACATCAAAATAAATTGTTCTTAGTAAAATGCAGCATCAGACATGCACAAGTCACGCCAAAGGTTTTTTAGTCTTAACCTGATTTACTTGCAATGTGAGTTACTGTGTCCTTTGCATTTAAAGTTTCCTCATTTGTGAAAGGGGATAATGATACAGACCTCTTCACAAGACCAGTGTGTCACTTAACTAATTAATACTGTGATTATAAAGTACTTAGAAAATATAATGCACTGTACAAATGCCAAGTGTTGTTATTAGAATCATTTGAGTGCTCAGCTCATCTAGATTTACTACTTTAGCAAGGCAAATAATTCTAAACAGTAAGAAAGCCTCAACTACACATACTAATTAATCTAATTTAAACATTTATTATGTACTGTAAATATGCCTTGTTAAAATATGCATTTTAGTTAAGGCCAACATTAAAATCATCCTTCAGGAATTGAGTTGCTTGAAGTCTGCGTAAAATGAATTCTGCTTCGGCCTTTCACAGTGACAGTTTAAATCACATTGATCTTACAAATAATTTTTCTGTTGATTTATTTGTTTATTTGGTTGAACACTGATTGTCAGGAATCAGCTAATATTAATTTTTTTCCTGAGAGTAAAAGGAAGGAAATTAACACACTCTCTTTGTCTCTGTAATGAAGGATTTAAAAAGAAACAATACATTTCTAACCGCCTTGCTATTATTTTTGTCTGATATCTATTAGGGGACTTCTTCTGGAAAGGAAATGCCCAAGAGGGGAAGATGGAAACACGATGTGTGCTTTGAGGGAAAACTTGATTTTGGCAGTGAGAACCATATTATCTCTACAGGTTAAGTCTGCAGGTCCCAGAGTTGCTAGAACATTAGCAAAGCTGAATAGAATCTATGTGTGGATCCTTATTGCCACAATATATCAAAAGACAAAACACAATGACTAATTCTCCATGTAGAAGAAAGAGATCTGGTGAGGGTTGTTTTTTCTTAAATTAATCCACTATTTAAAAAAATTAACTTGTTCCAAGTAATAGCATTTTACCCACTACCGTCAAAAGTTGAATTCTGTGTTTAGCTTTTTCACTTTCTTCTGAAGAATACAAGCTAGCTGGTCTGTTGGATCAATATCTAAACATTTTTCTCCATAGACTTCAAACTAGAGTTGCTATTGCCGAGTATGAAATACATTCCCCCTGTGCAATACTACCTTCCCATCCTTGTAAGGGTCCTCCTTCCATCAGGGGCACATTAACAGTCGTAAAATAATAATAATAAATATAAAAAGAAATGACTTGAGGCTTTCCTGACTTCCTTTATACTCACAAGTATCATCAATGAAAATTTTGTTAAACCTCTGATGACTTTACATTTCCTAATGCAGATTAAACAACTGTTCACACAATTTTTCCATTGAAAACCATAAATAGGCCAAGAAATGAAGCTATCTCCCCACCTACTGACTCTTTCCTAGCAAATACTGTCCTGTCACAAAACAATATACTTTCACAAATGACTGCGCATTGGAAATGGCCGCCTCTCTGTAGCCATAAAGTGGACTTGCAACTATGCGTCAGAAGACACGTCAGGAAAGCAAACTTCAGGAGATGAAACTTTGATTGTATTTACTTCTTTGTCTCTTAGTTGTCAGACTCATCAGGTAATTTCTAGTATCTGAACCATCATCATCAAAGAAAACCAAACTTTGTCACCATTTGGATTTACAAATGAAATGTATTTTTGAGATTAAAAGGCAATGTACTGGAAAATGTATTACAAAGAAAAATTACGTTTTAGGGACATTAATTGTGGCTCCTAAATAATAAAATAAACATATTGATGTAATTCTCTTTGAAATATTTCATAGTCATAGTGAAAACAAAATATTCTGAAACAAATTTACATTTGTCTTTCTCTTTCCAGCTCCTCCTTACCACATTTATCTTCAATATTTAAAAAAAGTGAACATGTGTCAAAAGAGATTGCTCTTGAAACATTAAAATATGTAGAAACTATGGTCACACACGCATTTATAAGTAAATTTTAAAACTTAATTGTAAGAGTAAGAACATTAATTATGCATGTCATTAAGCCTTGAGTCACTGGATTTTATTTTTATATTTTACTCGCTTTTTAAACACAAACTTATATACCAACGTCCCAAGTAGCTTCATCTTGTTCAAAGGGTCTCTTAGACAAGTTTTCAGTTTGATACAAGAATATATTAAACTATTTGTATTTTTCAGCAAGCTGATGTCTCCATTGATGACCATGTAGCTTTTACAATAAGTAACATCTGAGACAACTAAGGGAGCATTTATCATCAAATTCTACTAATTTGATAAATATTCTTTAATAAAAAGCAGAAATTGCCATTCAATAATAAAAAATATAATTATATTAGTCTCTCTCCCTCTTTCTCTATTTTATTTCTATTATGAGGGCCTATTATTTGTGATAAGGATTTGAGTGTTGCTGTATAGTGATATCTTGGTTTACAAATTACCTAGAAGTTGAGCAATTATATAAAAAATCAGCAGTGTGAAAAAAAGTCATAAGCATTATGCCATGTAAATTGTTGCTATTTGCAATTTTAGCTGTTTGACAAAAACACTTCTGAGCACAGCCTGGCTGAAATAAATAGGTAGCCCTTAAGGAAGTCATGAGGTCTGATAATTTGTCTCCAGCGCAAAGTATTCTTTACCTGAAGCTTTAAGTTACCTAGGAATGACCTTCATTTTCTCCTATTTTTTTTTAATCTTATTCCCCAATAAAATAAGGAAAAATTTGCTTATTTCTCAAGGATTGTGTTGATTGGGCTCTCAATTCAAAATGTTCCTTCTAGAATGGCTAAATTGAGACCTATTTGGTACATAACTTCCCAACATCACAGAAAGATTAGAGCTAGGACTTAACCCAAGCATCTTTTTACTACCCTGCAAAGACATTCAGGACATCCTCAAGAAGAGGGGCAGAAATTACTCCTAATTACTCCAACCTCTAAAAATCTCAGACAAATGCATGGCAGGTGCTGTTACAGAAGAAAAGGCAACGTGCAAGTGGGCTGGAAGGTGAGGAAGGTTAAAGATGAAAGGAGTCTCAACTTTCTGGAAATTCATTTACTGAAATTAGGGCAATAGTATGTTCTGTAAAGCATCATCACTCTTCCAAATAGAATATTGTAAAACCATAAGAAAAAGGAAATCAGTCTAATGGTTCCCCTTTATCTTTTATACAGAGTTAACTACAAGCAAAAAATACTGAACAGAACTTTGATTTTTCAAGAGTACCTCAGAAGCTTGTGAACATCATGGAAGGAATGTCAAAATGTCCTTGAGCAAATAGCTTTCAGACTACTAACAGAATCTAATGCTACTTAAGGTGCAACCAACTCAAATTTCAAGGATATGCTTTTCCTCCGGGCGTATAATTTGTAAAGTTGAGATAGTGCTGCCTTTTGTACTGCCCTAGCTTTAACTCTGTAGCCCTCCCTTTCTCAATGAAATGTTTTAAGATTTAAAAATATTTTTTTCTTCCTCTTTGCATGTATTCCTGTAAAATCTACCAAATCCTATTTGTTACTCTTTCTTCAAAATCAGTAGAAATGATTATAGTTACCCAGTTTCACAAGACAAGAGCTATCAACTTTATAGGATTAGTCAGTCCCATTGCCATAACAAGTGAAATAAATGACTTTTAGAGATTAGATCCAACTTTATCCTGGTCTGCCGTCTAGTCTATATAAAGCATCGTAAGACTCCATGGGAATGATTTATACTGTTTAAATCAGGTTCCTCTAGAGTAATGGAAAATATAGAAGTAATAATAACAACAATAGTAATAATAAATGTCATTTTGTGGTTCTTTACAATATGCTAATTCAATATAAGTTGTTGCTTAATCCTCCAACAGTCCTGCATATGATTATTACCCTAATTTTTCTTCCAACTTATTAAGATATAATTGGCATATAATATAGTATAAGTTTAAGATGTATAACATAATGATTTGGCATGTGTATATACTGCAAAATGATTACCACAGTAAGTTAGTTAACACATCCATCACCTCACATAGTTACAATTTTTTTTCTTGTGACGAGAACATTTAAAATATATTCCCTAGGGGCCAGCCCTGTGGTGTACTGGTTAAGTTTTTTTTTTTTTTGATTTTTATTGATATTTTAATGGTTTCTAACATTGTGAAATTTTGGGTTGTACATTTTTGTTTGTCCATCACCCCATATATGACTCCCTTCACCCCTTGTGCCCACCCCCCACCCCCACTTCCCGGGTAACCACAGTCCAGTTTTCTCTGTCCATGTGTTGGTTTATATTCCACATATGAGTGAGATCATACAGTGTTTGTCTTTCTCTTTCTGGCTTATTTCACTTAACATAATACGCTCCAGGCCCATCCATGTTGTTGCAAATGGGACGATTTTGTCTTTTTTTATGGCTGAGTAGTATTCCATTGTATATATATACCACATTTTCTTAATCCAATCGTCAGTCGAGGGACACTTAGGTTGCTTCCACTTCTTGGCTACGGTGAATAATGCTGCAATGAACATAGGGGTGCATAAGCCTCTTTGGATTGTTGATTTCAGGTGCGTTGGATAGATTCCCAGTAGTGGGATGGCTGGATCATAGGGCATCTCTATTTTTAATTCTTTGAGGAATCTCCATACCGTTTTCCATAGAGGCTGCGCCAATTTGCATTCCCACCAGCTGTGTATGAGGGTTCCTGTTTCTCCACATCCTCTCCAACATTTGTTGTTTTTTGTCTTGGTGATTATAGCCATTCTAACGGGCGTGAGGTGGTATCTTAGTGTTGTTTTGATTTGCATTTCCCTGATGATTAGTGATGTTGAGCATCTTTTCATGTGCCTATTGGCCATCTGTATATCTTCCTTGGAGAAGTGTCTGTTCATTTCCTCTGCCCATTTTTTGATCGGGTTGTTTGTTTTTTTGTTGTTCAATTGTGTGAGTTCTTTATATATTATGGAGATCAACCCCTTGTCAGATGTATGTTTTGCAAATATTCTCTCCCAGCTGGTTGGTTGTTTGTTCATCTTGATTCTGATTTCATTTGTCTTATAAAAGCTCTTTAGTCTGATAAAGTCCCACTTGTTTATTTTTTCTTTAGTTTCCCTAGTCTGGGTAGGCATGTCATCCGAAAAGATTCCTTTAAACCCAATGTCAAATAGTGTGTTGCCTATATTTTCTTCTATGAGTTTTATAGTTTCAGGTCTCACCTTCAGGTCTTTGATCCATTTTGAGTTAATTTTTGTGAATGGCGATAGCACATGGTCCACTTTCATTCTTTTGCATGTGGATGTCCAGTTTTCCCAACACCATTTATTGAAGAGACTTTCCTTTCTCCATTGCATGTCCTTAGCACCTTGGTCGAAAATTAGCTGTCCGTATATGTGTGGTTTTATTTCTGGGCTTTCAATTCTGTTCCATTGATCTGTGTGTCTGTTTTTGTACCAGTACCATGCTGTTTTGATTACTATTGCTTTGTAGTATGTTTTGAAGTCAGGAATTGTGATGCCTCCTGCTTTGTTCTTTTTCTTTAGGATTTCTTTAGCTATTCGGGGTCTTTTGTTGCCCCATATAAATTTTAGTATTCTTTTTTCTATTTCTGTGAAGAATGTCATTGGGATTCTGATTGGGATTGCATTGAATCTGTAGATTGCTTCAGGTAATATAGACATTTTAACTATGTTTATTCTTCCAATCCACGTGCATGGGATATCTTTCCATTTCTTTATGTCATCGTAGATTTCCCTCACTAATGTCTTGTAGTTCTCATTGTATAGGTCCTTCACCTCCTTGGTAAGATTTATTCCTAGGTATTTTATTCTTTTTGATGCAATTGTAAATGGTATTATCTTTTTGAGCTCTCTTTCTGTTAGTTCATTATTAGCATATAGAAATGCAACTGATTTTTGTAGATTGATTTTGTACCCTGCAACTTTGCTGTAGTTGTTGATTGTTTCTAACAGTTTTCCAACAGATTCTTTAGGGTTTTCTATATATACAATCATGTCATCTGCAAATAGTGAGAGTTTCACTTCTTCGTTACCTATTTGGATTCCTTTTATTCCTTTTTCTTGCCTAATTGCTCTGGCCAAAACCTCCAGTACTATGTTGAACAGGAGTGGTGAGAGTGGGCAGCCCTGCCTCGTTCCTGTTCTCAGAGGAATGGCTTTCAGTCTTTCCCCGTTGAGTATGATGTTAGCTGTGGGTTTGTCATATATGGCCTTTATTATGTTGAGGTACTTTCCTTCTATTCCCATTTTATTGAGAGTTTTTATCATAAATGGATGTTGTATCTTGTCAAATGCCTTCTCTGCGTCTATTGAGATGATCATGTGGTTTTTATTCTTTGTTTTGTTGATGTGATGTATCACGTTGATTGATTTGCGGATGTTGAACCATCCCTGCGTCTCTGGTATAAATCCCACTTGATCATGGTGTATGATCTTTTTAATATATTGTTGTATTCGGTTTGCCAATATTTTGTTGAGGATTTTTGCATCAATGTTCATCAGCGATATTGGCCTGTAATTTTCTTTCTTTGTATTGTCTTTGTCTGGTTTCGGTATCAGGGTGATGTTGGCCTCATAGAATGATTCAGGAAGTGTTCCATCTTCCTCTATTTTTTGGAATAGTTTGAGGAGGATGGGTATTAAATCTTCTTTGAATGTTTGGTAAAATTCACTGGAGAAGCCATCTGGTCCTGGACTTTTATTTTTTGGGAGGTTTTTGATTACTATTTCAATCTCTTTACTTGTGATTGGTCTATTCAGGTTCTCCATTTCTTCTTGGTTCAATTTTGGGAGGTTGTATAAGTCTAAGAATTTATCCATTTCTTCTAGATTGTCCAATTTGTTGGCATATAATTTCTCATAGTATTCTCTTATAATCCTCTGTATTTCCATGGTATCCGTTGTAATTTCTCCTCTTTCATTTCTAATTTTATTTACTTGAGCCTTTTCTCTTTTTTTCTTAGTTAGCCTGGCTAAGGGTTTGTCTATTTTGTTTATCTTCTCGAAGAACCAACTCTTTGTTTCATTAATCCTTTCTACTGTTTTTTTGGTCTCAATATCATTTATTTCTGCTCTGATTTTTATTATTTCTCTCCTTCTGCTGGCTTTGGGCTTTGTTTGTTCTTCTTTTTCTAGTTCTGTTAGGTGTAATTTAAGGTTGCCTATTAGGGCTTTTTCTTGTTTGTTAAGGTGGGCTTGTATCGCTATGAGTTTCCCTCTCAGGACCGCTTTTGCTGCGTCCCATATGGTTTGATATGGCATGTTATCATTTTCGTTTGTTTCCAGATAGTTTTTGATTTCTCCTTTAATTTCATCAATGATCCATTGGTTGTTCAGTAGCATGTTGTTTAATCTCCACAGTTTTGTCACTTTCCCAGTTTTTTTTTCCTGGTTCATTTCCAGTTTCATAGCCTTATGGTCTGAAAAGATGCTTGTTATGATTTCAATCTTCTTAAATTTATTGAGGCTTGCTTTGTTTCCCAACATATGGTCTATCCTAGAGAATGTTCCATGCGCGCTTGAGAAGAATGTGTAGTCAGCTGTTTTTGGGTGGAGTGCTCTGTATATGTCTACTAGGTCCATCTCGTCCAGTTTTTCATTTAAGTCTAATATTTCTTTATTAACTTTTTGTCTGGATGATCTATCCATTGCTGTAAGTGGGGTGTTAAGATCCCCTACTATTATTGTGTTGTTGTTGATTTCTCCTTTTAGGTTTGTTAATAGTTGTTTTATGTACATTGGTGCTCCTATGTTGGGTGCACATATATTTGTAAGTGATATGTCTTCTTGATGGAGTGTCCCTTTTATCATTATATATTTCCCTTCTTTGTCTTTCTTAACCTGTTTTATCTTGAAGTCTACTTTGTCTGATATGAGTATGGCAACACCTGCTTTCTTTTGTTTGCCATTAGCTTGGAGTATTGTCTTCCATCCTTTCACTCGGAGCCTGTGCTTGTCTTTAGTGCTAAGATGTGTTTCCTGAAGGCAGCATATTGTTGGGTCTTGCTTTTTAATCCATCCTGCCACTCTGTATCTTTTGATTGGAGAGTTCAATCCATTTACATTTAGGGTAATTATTGAAATATGAGGGTTGAATGTTGCTGTTTTGTCACTTATTTTCTGGTTCTTTTGCATTTCCTTTGTTTCTTATCCCATTTGTTTTGGACTGCCAATTCAGTTTGGTTGTTCTGTCTTATGATTCTTCTAGTTTTCTCTTTGTTTATCATATGTGGTTTTAATTTGATTATTTGTTTAGTGGTTACCTTGAGGTTTGGGCGAAAAATCTTCTGTATGAGATAGTCCATTATCTGATAGCCTCCTATTTCCTTATACTAAGTCAATTCAGTCACTTTCCTCTTCCCCTTCTAAGTTGCTCTTGTTATACCTTATTCTATCTTGTGTTGTGGCTGTGTGTTTACAGTGATGAGGTTAAATTTATTTTTGGTGAATTTCTTCCTTTGATCTTTGAGTTTAGTATTTAAGTGGTTGCTAACCTATTCCGGTAAAGATCTACTATTTCTCTGATTTTGTCTACCTACTTTTCTCCTTACTCCAAGCTTTGTGTTCCCTTTCTCTTCTTGTTTTCAGGCCTGAGGGCCTTCTTGAGTATTTCTTGTAGTGGCGGTCTCGTGGCCATGAACTCCCTTAGCTTTTGTTTATCTGGGAGAGTTACTATTTCTCCATCATATTTGAAGGATATTTTTGCTGGATAGAGTATTCTTGGCTGAAAGTTTTTGTCTTTTAGTATTTTGAATATATCATTCCAGTCTCTTCTAGCCTGAAAAGTTTCTGTTGAGAAATCCGCTGAGAGCCTGATGGGAGTTCCTTTGTACGTTATTTTTTGTTTTTGTCTAGCTGCCCTTAATATTGTTTCTTTGTCGTTGACCCTGGCTAGCCTTACCACTAGGTGTCGTGGTGAAGGCCTTTGTCTGTTCATATATATAGGAGTCCCGTTGGCTTTGCTTACTGGTATTTCCTGCTCCTTCCCCAGATTTGGGAAATTTTCAGCTATTATTTCCTTGAATAGGCTCTCTGTTCCTCTTTCCCTCTCCTCTCCCTCAGGAATACCTATAATTCTTATGTTACATTTTCTAATAGAGTCCGATATTTCTCGGAGTCTTTCTTCATTTCTTTTTAGTCTTAGTTCTCTCTCTTCTTCCATCTGGAGTATATCTGTATTCCTATCCTCTAAAGTACTAATTCTTTCCTCCATATTGTCAGCTCTGTTCTTTAAAGATTCCAGATTCTCCTTTATCTCCTCCATTGTGTTCTTCATCTCCATCAGCCCTGATAGGTTTTTCTTTATGATTTCAATCTCTTTTGTGAAGAAACTCCTAATCTCATTGAATTGTTTGTCTGTGTTGTCTCGTATTTCGTTGAGTGTTTTTATGATAGCTATTTTGAAATCTCTGTCATTTAGTTTATGGATTTCTGTGTCTTCGGGGTTGATTTCTGGGTGCTTGTCATTTTGTTTCTGGTCTGGTGATTTCATATATTTTTGCATTGTGGTTCCTGTGTTGGTTTTGATTTTCCTCATCCTGGAAGTCTCTGGTTGCAATTTCCACCTGCCGCCACTGTGTGGTGGTAAAGGGCTGTGTAGTCTAAGCCCCCTGCGCTCTGCCCCAGTTTTTCTGCTGCGATCCGCAGTTTTGTTTTGTTTCTTTTCCCCACTGCGATCCACGGGTCCAGTCCAGTTTATTCAGGTCTGCCTCGGACCGCTAGATCTGGTCGAGCTGCAGACTCCGGGTTGCGGGGAGGGGGGAGCTCTCTCTTTTGCCCTCTGGGTCCCTGACGTGGGAGGCTTCTCGTTTGCCCCTCTTTATCCGCTCTCTGGGTTGCTCAGATGTTGATGGTAGCCCTGTGGCTCCTCTGAGCCCTCTGTGCGGGAGTTTCCCACTGGCTGAGAGAGCCCGAAGAGCTACAGTTTCCCGCCGAGGGCCGCCCCTCCCCCCTCTCTGGGAGCCGCGCGGACCGGATCGCTGATCTGATGGGGAGGGAGCGGAGTTCTCCTTACCTCTCCCCACTTCCTCCGGGGGCCCAGCACGTTCCGCTCTCAGATGTGCGGCAGTGTGGATCCCTCCGCTCCAGCTTTTGACTGTCTGGGATTCCGTTGTTGGTCTGTGGCTGTTACTTTTGTTGTATTTTGTGGGGGAAGAATTCACGGGAAAGCTCACTCCGCCATGATGCTGACGTCACTCCTGTACTGGTTAAGTTTTGTGTGCTACACTTCAGCGGCTGGGTTCGTGGGTCCGGATCCAGGGCACGGACATACACCACTCCTCAGCCACACTGTGGCGGCAAACCACCGAAAAAATAGAGGAAGATTAGCACAGGTGTTAGCTCAGGGCGAATCTTCCTCAACAACAACAACCAAAAATCTATTCTTTTAGCAACTTTCAAATATACAATACAGTACAATACAATATTGTTAACTATAGTCACCATGTTGTACATTACATCCCCAGAACTTATTTATATTAGAATTCAAAGTTTGTACCTTTTGACCCCCTTCACCCCTTTCCTGCACCCCCCACCCCCCACATCTGGGAACCACCAATCTGTTCTCTGTTTCTGAGAGCTTGGTTTTTGTAAATTCCGTATATAAGTGAGATCGTACAGTATCTGTCTTTCTCTGCAACTTATTTCACTTAGCATAATGCCCTCAAGTTTCATCCATGTTGTTACAAATGGCAGGATTTCCTTCTTTTTTATGGCTGAATAATATTCCATTGTACATATATACCACATTTTTTAAAATCAGTTCATCCATCAATGGACACTTAGGCTGTTTCCACATCTTGGCTATTGTAAATAATGCTGCAGTGAACATGAGGGTGCAGACATCTCTTTAAGATAGTGATTTCATATCCTTCAGATATGTACCCAGAAGTGAGATTGGTAGATCATATGGAGGTTCTATTTTTAATTTTCTGAGGAACTTCTATACTGTTCTCCATAGTGGCTGTACCAATTTACACTCCCACCAACAGTGCGCAAGAGTCCCCTTTTCTCCACATTCTCGGCAACACTTGCTGACTCTTGCCTTTTTGATAATCGCCATTCTAACAGGTGTGAGGTGATATCTCATTGTGGTTTTGATTTGCATTTCCCTGATGATTAGTGATGTTGAGCATGTTTTCACGTACCTGTTGGCCATTTCAATATCTTCCTTGGAAAATATCTATTCAAGTCCTCTGCCCATTTTTCAATTGGGTTGTTTGTATTTTACCATGGAGTTGTATGACTTCCTCGTATATTTTGAATATCAATTTCTTATCAGATGCGTGGTTTGCATCTAGACTTTAGATGAGTCTAGTTGTAAGAAATACATGACTTGTTATAAGATTATCAAATACACTCCTTATAAAGTATTAGATGAAGCAAAAGACACAATAGACAAATTTCTTTATATATTCTTGTTTTTAGGACTATCCCAAAAGCTCATATAAATGCTGGAAAGAATGTGCAAATTTTGGTGATGCAATGCAGAGATTGCACGTCTAAAGGAGATTACATTTTTCATTTCAGAAAGTATAGCTATGGAACTTATGTGTGAAACATTAGGGAATATCAAGTAAAATCCTGCTGAACTGAAGAAACAAAGTGAAAGTATACACATTTGTTGGGTCTAGTACTGGTAAAATACATTGGGTAATATTGGGATAAACATCCCCGAATCATGAAATGTTTATCTGAAAATGTTATTTAGTAAGAATCTAGTTCCTTTTTTTAAAAAAATTATAAGCATGAACATTTAAAAAGACTGTCCTATAAATCCCCGGTGGCTAATGGGCTATGCTTCAAGTATGCATATTTATTGTGTTGAAAAATCCATGTCCAGAAATAGTGGCAGTATACTAGAAAGAGGGGAGGCTAGTAGAAAGAACAGTTATTTAGCAGACGGGGGCAAATTGAGAACATAATCCCATTCTATTCCAATCTTCACACAATCAAGTTCCCAAAGAATTTCTGAACCAAATACTTTTAAATTATATCAAATAGATCTTAATAAAGATTTTTTGCCTTTAATTCTAATAGTCACTCTGGGTCATAGGTATAAAGGCTACTAGTTGTTTTTTCCCCAAAATACTTGAGGTCTGAAAAGAGAACAGGGCCAATGGGGAAGCTGATCCCTTCTGCCCAGATTTAGGCCATGGGTGCCCCTTGTTTAACCCTCAGAGAAACACAAGAAAATAAGCTTTCTCTACAATAGCCATTCTGAACTAATATTTTGATGAAAATAAACCAATACTAGCCTTCTTCCTCTGCGGACTCACTGAAGAGACAGCTCTACAGCTCTCCCTCCACCATCCCTTTGTCCTCCCCCAGATTAAGGAGCCCTTTGTGCTTGTCTCAAAGCAAGATGACTCGGAGACTATGAACATCATTCAAGATCAATTCCTGCCAGAAACACTAGTGTGTTCCCTTGATGCCGTCTTAAGCTTGCCTCTTTATGTGAAAGTCACACCAGGATCCTGTTGCCACTCCTCCAGTTATTTAGCTATGGGAGAACTGGTAAGCTAAGTCGTTGAGAAATGATCTGATCCAGGAAAAAATCTGATTTTAAAAAACTAACTAAATACTTGAGTACCTAATGCTGTATGCGGAAGTATAAATAAGCAAAACTACAGTAAGAGACAACCCACAGGGGGATATTCCGTGTCCTTGTGGTGGGTTGTTTTCCAGTTACATGAAGATATACTCTCTACTGTTTCTTTTTCCTTACTTTTGTTGCCTTGTCACACTTTGTAGGTGGCACTTGAAAACTTTTTTTTTTTAATTAAAGCAACAAACCCCCCCTCCACTTTTGTTCTCATTGGTAATTCTAACATTAAGTCAGTATTTAGCATGGCTGTTCACACTCTATAAAATAAAGTTTCCCTTCTGATAGGAACAATGCATTTTAAGCCTATGTTTTGCTGGAGATTTAGATGTGTAACTCAGAACTCAAAAGATTTAAAGATGTGAAATAAATACAATGGCTCATAATGAAAGATGAGAAGTCACAAAAAACTTACCCATAGAAAAATGGCATTAAATTTTCAACTTAAACATTTGGAAATGAGATATCTAGACATCCATATTAGGAGAAATATAAATAATAAAGTATTTCTTTCAAGTTTTAATTGTTGGCCACTTAAAACAATTTGGCCTCATAAATTAAAAGAAAAAAGGTAACAGATTCTTAGATGCTTCATAAATGAGTTTCTGTTCATTCTTATAAAACACGAATACAATACTATTTACTACTTCAGCAGTATTTCATATAGAATTATACATTGCTAAATTCAGTAATCAATATTTCATATAGAATTATACATAGCTAAATTCAGTAATCAAAGGGTTTTGTTTTGTTTTGTTTTGCATTAAGCACAAAACAGAATTATGTGGAATTGAAAACATCTGGATACACATTATTATTACTTGTAGAAATTTAAATTAATAGTTTATACTGATATAGATAAACAAAATAATATACAACATCTTTCATTATTATTGAATCCAATATTTATAATTTTGTGGGCCAAATAATATCCAATTATAAAATTCAGAAAGTCTATGTTTTGTAAGATTATCCTAAAAACATTGAAGCAGTAGATTTAAAATTTAACATTTAGAATTAGAATTTACTGCATGGATTGTCTACAGCGTCAGACACAAAACAGAATTTAAGTTTATTCTATCTTTGTAGTCTTCACATTGCACATTGTTTTATAAAAACTTAGCTCTCAAAAATATTAGTGAAGTTAAATAGTTCTCCATTAATATCACATTTCATACCGGATGTGATCTAGTTTCTTGTCCGATAGCTAAAAGATCATTAAAATGGGCTCAGGTGTTTTAATTGGGTTGATTCTTCTCCGTAAATATTGTAGCTACAATTCAGTTTTTTGAAAGCAAGCAATTTTAAAAAACAAGAACTATATAACACATAAATTACAAAATATTTTTATAAAATAACTTAAAGTGTAAAGATCTAATATGACATGTTTACCCATTCCATATAAAAATGGCTTTGAAGAGTATATATACAAACTATTTTTACAAGATAGTTTGCAGGAGGTGACATTTTTTTTGTGTGTGTGTGTTTGAGAAATACTAGCCCTGAGCTAACATCCATTGCCTATCCTCCTCTTTTTGCTGAGGATGATTGGCCCTGGGCTATAATCCGTGCCCATTTTCCTCTACTTTATATGGGACAGTGCCCTAGCATGGCTTGACAAGTGATGCGTCAGTCCACGCCCAGGATCCAAATCCGTGAAACTCTGGGCCACTGAAGCAGAGTGTGCAAACTTAACAGCTATGCCACGGGGTGGGCCTTGGAATTGACTTTTTTTAAATAGAGTTCCATCGCAGATACAAATAGTGAATCCGTAATGAGAACAATGACTGAAATTTAACAAAAATTCTGGAGACTCACCATCTTGAAGCTGTTTTTCTAACTTGTCTTGGCTCCTTATTATAACCAATGAACACTCAAGGTACACTACTATGTGGTATATTTCTCAAATAAGCCATTTTCTCACTTCACCCAGGTGTCCACACAAAACCTAACTTTCGTTACCTAACATAATGATATTTATTCTCTTCCCTCTGGACTCTGTTCTACTCCCAGCAACAGGAATAATCTTCATCACATACCATTTGCAATATGTCATTCCCTATTTAGAGAACATGTTCCCCCTTATATATCCATATTATTGCTAGGAAGGCCCTAAAAAGTTCTAATGAGAGGCACTTGAAGGTGTACAAAATAAAGTCATAAATATTCTTGTATTGATTCATTCGTTCATCCAATATTAACTGAGTGTCTATTATGTACCGGGCCCAGTGAGCATTGCTGTGAAAGTTGCTAGCAATAAAGAAGTGATGAGGCAAACCCAGATCCTTTCCCTCATGTAGCTTACACATTCATAGAAGAAACACACAATAAGTAAACAAATACACCATCTAGATAATAGTTTATTCAGCCAAAGACTGCCAAGAGCAAGAGCAGGTGAGCAAGCTGTATCTATTTCTTGTTGCAAGGAGTGAGAACGTGCACCTTGGGAACGGTGGTGTGCCTCAATAAGAGCGTTAGGAAAAATCTCCTACAGGATTTGAGCTGCGGTTGGGTGATACAGGGGAGAGTTTAGGGGTAGCTTGAGTGTTGTCATAAAGAAGGGGAATTCTATGATTGGCTATCTCAATAAATCTTATCTGCAGAGAAGGCAGATTAAGGTAAGATTAAAGCTGTAACTGGTTTAAAAAAGTAGTAGTCACTCATTTAGTGAGAGGGGGATGGTGGTTATTTGGGGGCTTGCACAACGACCTTGCTGATTTGGATGTTCTGTGACATCATGTCTAGCAGGAGAACAACACGGCTTAGCTGTAAAACTGAGATCAGTTTGTAGTCACATGGAGGCCTAAGTTTGAGTGTCACATCAGTTCCCAGACATCAGGAGCTTCTTCTTTTTTTCCTTGCAGATCATTCAGAAAATAAACAGGATAAGGTGATAAATATCACTAGGACTAATTCACATAATGACTAAAAAAGACCTCTTTGAGAAGATGACACTAAGCTAAGACCTGAGGCATAATGATACGAAGAGCTTAAAAAAGAACACACCAGACAAAGAGAGGTGCAACGAACCCGGGAGAGAAAGGGCTGGGCATGTTTGAGAACCAGAAAGGACAGCATGTCTGGAAAACTGAGTGGCAAGGAGAACAGCATGTGACCAAAACCAGAGATGTAAGGCCGTATAGATTTTAGTAAGGGGTTTACGTTTTATTCTAAGAGCAATGGGAAGCATTACCAGGCTGTAAGAGTGGGTGTAGGGGGTGACTAATTAGTGACTTCCTGCTAAGCACAAATCCAGATATCTGTGTGTTATGGGCTGAATTGTGTCCCCCCAAAATTTATATGTTGAAGTGCTAATCCTCAGTACCTCAGAATATGACTATATTTGGAGATAGGGCCTTTAAAGAGGCAATTAAATTAAAATGAGTTCGTTAGGGTGGGCCCTACATCAATAGGACTGGTGTCCTTATAAGAAAAGGAAATTAGGATACAAACAAGTATAAAGCGAAGACCATGTGAAGACACAAGAAGATGGCCATCTACAAGCCAAGGAGAGAGGCTTCAGAAGGAACAAAGCCTGCTGACACCTTGATCTTGGACTTCTAGCCTCTAAAACTGTGTGAAAGTAAATTTCTGTTGTTTAAGCCACATAGTCTGTGATATTTTGTTACAGCTGCCCTAGCAAACTAATGCACTGAATTACCTATACAGTATCCTTCAATGTCCAAAGCTATGAAATTGATGCTAAAAGTCCACTGAATCAATGTTTACTTTTGCTTGATAAATAAAAAGTGCTATAGTTAGTGGCACCAAAAATATTCACCTCTTTGAGCTTGAAATCTATAGTGAAGAGTTAGGACTAGAAGGTGACTATAACTCTTCTAACTCTAAAGTCATAGGATTTATCATAGAGGCCATTGGAATCACACTTCCAAAAATACAACTCTGTATTTATACCATATCTTTCTTCTAAGGAGTTCAAAACACTTCAAAGACATTTTCATATCAATTCTCATAGCATCCTGTGAAGGAAGGTAGGTGGGAAATATTATCATTCTTATTTGACATTTCTATACACCTACTCACTTGATTATAAGATCATTTTAACTGAATATATAATTTTTTAGGGGAAAAGAATATGTGCCCAGAAAAAAAAGATGATGTTCACAAGAAAAATAGTATAATTTTGCACTGTGATCACTGTCATGTGCTGAAAAACCTGAACATTTGTAATATACACAATGACCCTTGAGAGTTTAATTTAGATATTATTTCTCCATCCTTTTTATATTCTGTTGGAAAAAAAGGTAGAAATATCAACAAAATGGAGCTATTTTTTTTTAGGTAGCATCAAACAGAGGATAATTGGACTATTTTATCTACATATTCAGAATACGGTGTTTGTTGCACTTTTAAGGAGAGTATGGAAATAGTCTGAAGTCCGAAAATCTAAAAATATCAATTATACTTTTTTCCGTTAAGGAAAATACCAACACAGATGATGATTTGTAATAAGAAATAGACTTTTATCAGGAAAGTCAGTTTTAAACAAAAATGCAATTTCAAACTTTCTAATACTAAAAAAAAATTACTACCCTTCAACTTATCTCTCTCCCCCTTTTGAGAGGATAAAGACAAACATTCTTGACTCCTGGTCCTTCCTTATTTCAACAGCTTTGTCTCCTATCACTCTTCCTCAAGCTTCTTCTTCTTCAGGTTCACTGAAGTTCATGCATTCACTTATTTCCTCATTCAACAAATATTGACTCCACATTGTAAGACATGGAATTAAAATATTGAATAAGACTAAGTAAGTTCCCCCCCTTTGTGGATGTGTGTCTTTCTTGGATGGACTGTAGAATATATTCAAAACTAAGTTCTCTTTCTATACCAAACTGTTAGTGTTCTCTAGGCATGGAAGCCTAGGGTGCTTAGTTATGTGTCTTCTAAGCCATTTGAGAAAATAACTTGCCATTACTTGGAAATAAGCTGCTAACTCCGTGAATGTTTCTACACAAACATTTTGAATTACCAAAAATGTATCTATGAGTATTGGAAAAGTGCACAATGTCTGTTCCTGTTCCTGCCTTCTTGCCATCACTGGTCATTTCCCCAGTCAGTGTGTCCAACTGGAATCACGCATGTGTGCTCGGATTCACTCGCAATATGAAGTTGGTATGGAAGAATAGGCATAAATGACATTCATCTCCCATCCATAAACATATTCTAACAACAATGCTTATCTTCAAACCTTTTTTACCAATCCATATTACCAAGTGAAGAAGAATCTGGTTCGTTATGTGCCTTACATGTATATGTGAAAATTTGCAGCAGAATCATATCCTAATACACTTCCCTGAAAATCCTAGCACCCTGGGCACCCACGTTGGACAAGACTTGGAAGAGCTATAAAGTAAGAACAATTAGTTTTCAATTTATAGACATCCATTACCAATGGAAAAGGAGCCAAAATGAACTCCCAAACTATAAGCCTCCTTCCTGTAATATCCTCCCAAGTGCCAGTTCAGGCACTAATCACAAGAACTTCATTAGATAGATTCAACCCGTGTCTAATATTTCATGGAAAACGTTGACTGAAATTAAGTGGTTTGTCATGCAACAATTATTGGTGAATCTAGTATTCACGAGGCAGAGTTCCTGAGTCTCCAGCAACTGTACACTTTCTTCTCTTTTTTGTAGGAACGTGCCAAACACTGGTGGTGGTGTGACTGAACTTCTGCAATGAATCACGCATTTGACCTTGAAAGACTGACAATCTCATCTTGTTTCCCTTCCAGACTTTCCGCTTTTGAAAATAGACTACGGTTCTCCCACCGTTTCTTTTCCTTCCGCTATAGTGGTTCCTTTTCCTGTCTGTCTACTTCTTGGGAATATTAATGGCATAATATTATTACAGTCACTGCCTTTTTTTCTGGAATGCAGATCGCCAGGTTTAGCAATTGCAGATTGGATTTGAAAGAGAAGAGATTCAAATGCAGTAATGCTGCCAGAAGACAGCTCCGTCACTGATTTAGAATCAGTGAAATGTGTGACAGGAAAGACTATGTGTTGGCAATAGGGCTTGATACATGTTTCAAGAACAAAATTGAAACTATCCTCCCATGGTTTGCAGCTATAGATCACTAAAAAGATCTTCTCATAAGCAAAAGCCTGCAGGCCCTGCCTTCTCCATCCTCTCTCAGGATAGAGACATAGATTTCAAAATTAGATGTGTCAAAGCTTTCACAATTCATTGCTGAAGCACATGCCTAAAACCGTCTCTTATTGAAAAAATATATTAATTATATTTCTTTCTTTTTATCATGTAAATTTAGAGCTCATGAAAGGAACCAGATGGACAGCTTTTGAAAATGAATCCTTCCTTTGATTAAAAGACAAGGAATAAAGTTTCTACATGCTCCATTTCTGAAAAGCTTCCTCCTAAAACTTTTAGCAGTGTTGAAATTGTTGGCAATTATGAATGCCAAGTTTCCGCTCTGTGTGTGTATATGTAGGCAAGTAATTATTAGTGCTGACAACAATCTAAGTTTTCTAGTAAACATTATATTGATTAGATTTTTGGACCTTTAAAGATGAAAGCATTTTATTTCATTAAACAGCATTCCACACATCATGTGAATTCAAAACTTTATAAAAATTAAGAGAGTACAACTCTAACTTTTCAAATGTAATTTTTCCTGTTCTGAAATCTCTTACTTGTCTTATTAGATTAAATTTTATTTTCAATAATTTTGGTTACTAAATAACTTACCTGACTTAGAAATATGTTACTCAGATTTAGGGGTCAGAGAACATGAAAAGGATAGATACAGGAATTTGCATCTTGCAAGCACTTGGCTCAGCTAATGTGGTTCAAATAATGGTTGATGGTGAGATTTGGGAGTGGTGTTAGGTGACTTGGTAGAGTGTGATTCATATTAAAATTTAGAAATTCATAGCTTTGTTCATGAGGCTCTAGTGCTAAGACATTATTGCTAGCTATCTGGGAAAATAAATAAATGAATAAGTAAGTATATAAATAGATGCATTATAAATAAACTATAATAAGGAAGCCTATCAAGGGCTAAGAGGAAAGACTCATCACCATATAGGGTGTCTGTTAACAATGTGTTAATATTTAAAAGATGGCTCATATCTTGCAGTTCACTCTGGAGCATAGTTCCTGCTTCAGCCTCCTTCCTTTCCTGGTCACATTGGCTTTGGGCCACAGTCTAACCCAAGAGAAAACTGCGAAAACAAAACCAAAGACTGGGCTTAAGTTATATCTTGGGTTATTGATCTCAGGATAAAATAGAACTACTGGCATTACAGATCCTATTGGTTTACCTTATTGGGTGGAAGTTCTGCTATTTTCCTGGCAAATTATTAAGAATAGTTGAATATAGTATTTTATTCTCAGGTATTGACAAAACGCTAAGTTGTATATTTGGTAATATTCTGTCATGTGCTTCCTCCAGAAACTGGAAACTTAAAGATTTTACTAGGTTATTGCTATCTTTGGTTTATAGAGAAGCTCAAAACCTTAGCTCTGAAGTATTAGCTTTTAATCCAGGCCTAAAATAAAATGAATTATATACTTCATATTTTACAGGACTCGGTCTGAGTTTTATTCTTAAAAATCACTTTTTCTAGATTGATATAACTTCCATCAATAGTGATTTGAGATGTAACAGTATCAAAATACTAACTGATTTCATATGTTTAAGAATTACTCTGCCTTCTAACACGGTGTGGTTTTAATTTTGAAGAGGATTTCGTGAAATGTTTCTTCAGCTGAATTGATTTTCATGGTGTTAAGTATAGAAAAATTATACTTCCTGTAGAGTAATTTTGTTAACATCCTCTCAGAATTCTACCTCTCCTGAAACGTCACTTATTTTCAGCAAAGTCCTCCTCCCCTGCCTAACTCCCTCAGAAGCTCCACGAGAGTCAAGACCTTCGCTATCTTGTTCATCACTGTATTCCCAAAACTTACAGACTGGCTCACAATAAGCCTTCACTGTGCAGTTATTATTTGAATGAATGATGGGTGAATGAATGCATGGAGTGTATGTAACCATAGAGTCTAGAATCGTTACTCTGTACTTTCATCATATGTAGCGTAAAAATGAACAGGAAAATTTTTTTATAATGTTGATAAAAACTCATATTTTTTCGTTGTGCTTTGACACGTTAACAGTATGTCCAACATTTTCATTTGACCCTCATAGTCATTCTGTGAAGAAAGCAGTTTATATTTTACCCCACTTTAAAAGAGCTGGAATGTAAATCTGTACAGGTAGGTGACAGTCTGAGAGCAACAGACTATTGAAGAAGCAGAGCTGGAAATCATTGGAATCTTTGGAAAGAGCCAGTGTAGTGGTTTAGGGCTGGACTCAGGAGCCGGCTGCTTGGAGTGAATCTTGGCTCTGCCTTTTGCAACTGAGCCCTTGGGAAGAGTTCTCTAAACTCTTGGTGCTTCAATGGACTCATCATAATGTTGCTATGGGAATCAAAGGAGTCAACATTTGTAAACTGCTTAGAACATTGCCGAGCAAATAAAAAACACTCAATAGATATCAGTGTTTATTATTTCAAGTTGAGGGCCTTCCTATCCTGGACTAGAAAGAAAGTGCTTTCTTCAAAATTTTCTTTAAAATTTACCTTCAAATGCACATATGTATTTTATGATACATTTTAAATCATGGCAACATGTGCGTGCTCTAAATACTATATTTAAGCTCTGTGATTCTTTATTTTATATTTATACTTTTATTGTATCTATCATAATTCATAGGGATTTCTAAGTTGTCATTTAATTTAAAATACACTATCTGGGAAGGAGTGGTAAATGGAAAAAATTCACTCCAAGTCAATGACAAAACAGAATTTTATGGGAAGTAACAAAGAAGCAAAAATGGGCATTGCATCTCTCCTCTCAGATAGCTTACTGTAAAGTGCCAATCTGTATCTGTAGAGACAAGATTTCTACTGCACCTCTCAAAGAGGAAACAGTTCTTGTCCTAATTTTTAATTGATTTTGGTGGTGCATAATAACTAAGGATAGCAAAATTGTCGGGAACAAGAACACCACGCTAAAGCTTTATTATAAACATATGTATTTTTTTCAAAATTTGTTTGTGTTACTCCAGAGTAGTATATGCTAACTACAGACTAGGTTTCAGAAGGTAGGAGTTATTGAGTCAGTATTCCTGATACAATTGAGGAGTCATAAGGATTAAAGAGTGAAGTTGCATATATACCTTACTTCTTATACCAAACTAAATTACAAATGATTGAAATATTTAAGATTAAAATTAAAACCAAAGAAGTACTGAAAAAATTTTAGTTGAATGTTGTTATAATCTTAGGGAGGGGAGGATTTCATGTGAAGAACACCAAAAGGAAAAACCAACAAAGAAAATTTGATAGATTTAATTACATAGAAATCTAATGCTTTTATATGGCAAACACATGTAAAAATTTTTAAATCAAAGAAAAATTTATAAAAAATATTTGCAAAATACTATGTGAAAGGCAAATTATCAATAATATTAATAAGAGAATAAATCGTAACTAACAAATTAAAAGAGAAACTCAATTGAAAAAACAAGCAAGATAAACAGTCAATTCACAAAATGAGAAATACAGATGAACATATAACATATGAAGAGATGTTAACCTCTCCATACTGGTTATATAAGCTACAAATTAAAGTAACATTGGTATAACTTTTGTAAAGATTGGCTTGGATCAATAAAGTTGATAATGTATATTTGCTGCTAAGGGTGAGGGTAAATGGATATTCTCATTATTTAAAGATAAAAGTATAAATTGGTACAATATTTTTGAGAATGGTCTGTTAACAGGTAGAAAAATAGATATAATATATACATATACCTACATATATACATATAATTTTCATACTTTAACAAAATTTATAGTTATAGGGATTTAGTTTATGCAAAAAATCAAACCAATGTTTAAAGTATGTATATATATGTTAAAGTTGAAAAATTAGGAAAATAATGAGTTAATTATAGTACACTTGTATAATAAAATATTATAGTCCATCAAAAATGATGTAGCACTATGCTGAAATAAAAAATGTCCATCATATATGCTCAATAAAAAATACATTGCAAGCCAGCATGTAGATTATGACCCTTTTTATTATATGCATTAGAAAGGTTGGGAAAGTTTTACACCAACATATATTTTTTAACAACTTTATTGGGATATTTATTTTTTTAATATCATAAAATTCACCCATTTCAAGTACACAATTCAGTGGTTTTAGTAACTTTACCAGGTGGTACAATAATCACCATAAATCCGTTTTAGAATGGATTTCTTACTCCCAATAAGATCCCTCATGCCCATTTACAGTTGACTCTCCTTCCCATTCCCAGCCTTTCAGGGTATTGAGGTTACAGGTGCTTTTCACTTTCTTTCATATACCTTTCTCTATGTGCTTATACTTTCTTAATAATTGAGGTGGGGGGAATTAGGGTAGCAGCACCGCTTTTAATGGGGCACAATGCAAAATGATGAGACAGAATGTGGGTCCCAGTTGAATATATTTTGCATGGCAATTATTTTCTATATCCCAATTCCCTTCATGCTAATTTTATATAGAAGGTTAAAGAACTAAGAAATTTGGAAATTTCCCAGTACTCCTCTTAAAAATAAGTACATAATAGCCAGTTTTGTCTACTGAAGAAGGATTGATCCAAATGCTATTTATTTTTTTAACCTGGCTACTAATTTAATTTTTAATCACAATTACTTTCTTAAAAGATTGAGTATTTTGATGAGAATAAGTTGAACGTATATACATATATATGCATAAACATATTCACAATGATTTATAGAATATCTCATATGTAACACAATATACTATATAGAAATATATAACGATAGAAAGGTGAATAAAGAATTTCCTTAACATCAGTGGGAATTTGAAGGGATACAAAGATTCAGTTTTATTTTAATGGTTTTGATGTATTCCAGTTTGGTTTTTCTTAAATCAGTTACACTTCTTGTCTCCAAACATCAATCCATCACATACTTACTGGGTCTCCCCTCTGCTAGGAACTTACCGTGGGAGTGTAAATCACACAGTTCTTGCTCTCAGGGAACTTCAAGGACCTAAACTCATGAAAATTTAACTTTGAAAAGATGAGTTAAGGTTAAGCAATAATAAGAAACAGCACAATTTAATTAGCTGCCCCATGTTTTGTGCTGTGTTTTCAATCAGCCACAGAAACCTAATTCATACAGAATCTATAGGCAAATCAACAAATTCTTCCCCCCAAAGTAAATCTATCCTATTTACATCATCATCATTACCATTATCATCACCATCTTCATCATCATCTTTTTATAATTTTGAGAATCTGTATATTTGAAGTTTGGGGAGAGTGTTTGTTTTGTTTCTTTTGTGTTTTAAAATCTGCCTTAATCATGCAACACTGAACTGGGATGTCACTAACCTTCTGAAGCCTAGATTAATAAACTGCTTTTAAAAGTTAGGGTAATTGTGCAAATCCTATTGGGCCCTTAATGTAAAAACAGAAATTTCAACTAGTAGATGAGGGGTACCCCTTCTCTGGGAGCTGACACTTGGCCCAGGGAACGCCACTGTGGGACTCTGAGTCGCAAAGTGGGCTGTCATATTATGTTCACTGATGACTGGAAAGAACTTGATGAGTTGAATTTAGTGCTAAATGTAGAGAACTTTGAAAAGTTGCCGTACTTGTGGCTAGCCTAAGAAGATGAGGCTATTTCAGAATAGACAATCTGGACCTAAGATCAAAGTCTATGTTTCAATACATACAAATTAATGGGAAATATTTAGAATTTTCAAACCAGTATCCAGCAGTACCAGGTTTAGAAAGAAAGCCTCTGGTGTATTTAGGCCAGTTTTGTAAAACTGGAATGATAATAACCTACCTCATTGGTTGAGGATGGGTATCAGTTGAGAAAATTTATAAAGCTTTTAACACCATTCCTGTGAACGTAATGAGTATTCAATAAATGTTCCTATTTATTGTCATAAAGTACATAGAGAGGGCACTGTTGAATTTTGACGGGAATTGTTCTCCATAAATTATGTCATTATACACTAAGGTGATGTGGAAGTAGCCAAAGAAAGTGTTGAACGGAGTCTGGATAGTCTTTTACTTTCTTTAGGAACAATGGTATCGCATCTGAAGTGGTCTCATGCATCAAATCAATAGATCAGTGAATGGGAAATTCTATTATCTGTCACTACATAATAGCAAAACACTGAATATAAAGTTTTATTTAATTATAGTATCATTAAAATCAAAATGTGGGAAATCAATTTCAGGACGTTCCTTTACTTATGTATTTATTTCTGCTTGATACATAAGTTCACTTTCTTGTTATGTATTAGACTGTTTACTGAAAACAAAATGAATAAAACCAGCCCCAGTTTCAGCTAACTTGATTACCCTTTTTAAAAAAAAAAACAAAAAAACTTTTTATTTTGAAATTATTTAGACTCACATGAAGTTGCAAACTCAGTACAGAGAAGCCCCGGGTACCTAACCCCCAGCTTGCCCCCTGGGGACATCTTACATAACCACAGTGCGCTATCAAAACCGGAAATCACTGGCACAATTCAATTAACCAAACTACAGATCTTACACAGATTTCACCAATTTATGAAGTTACTCCTTTTTGTATGTTGTTATGTATAGTTCTATGACATATTACCCCATGTATATATTTTGTAAGCACCCCCATAATCAAGTTACAGAATCTTTTCATCATTACAGCGAAATTCCACATTCTGCCCCTTTATAATCACACCCTCCCTGCCTTGCCTAACTCTTGACAGTCAATTGTCTGTTCTAAATCTCTTTAATTTTGACTATTCTTTTTAAAAGAAATAATTTTAATTTAAAACACAACTAGGAAAGATTTAATAACAATTCTTATCTGTAAATTTTTAACGCATGCAAAGTAGAGAGCTTATGGACACCTCGTTGGTGATGTTTGGAAATAAATCACATAGGTGCAAGAATTCACAACATTAAATTTTAAACTCTGGCAAGAATTCACAGGAATATAACTTTATTTCATGAAACAGTGAGATACTGGTTGTCACTGACCGTTTGGTTTTCAGGAATACAAGTTAATTGTTAGGCATCACCATCTCATACTCTTTGCTGTCTTAGAATTGTTATTTTAAAAGAGTATGGGAAAAGAAAACTTAGGGAATTTTTTCCACTTTTGTGTGGGAAAAAAGAGACCCACTGCTTTGGAAAACAAACAGAAATCTTTTTAGATTTAAATGAAACATATTTTTTTCAATTGCAAATTTCTAGTGGTCCTGTATGGTGAGAGTTTGAAAGTGTGGGTAAGACGCTACTCAATGCTTTAATAAGAATGTATCTGAGACAAAAGAATCAAAAGTCTTTCTTAAAGTTAGTAAATTAATCTTTTAATAACATATTTTAGTGTTCTTAAGTCTGTATGCTTGCATACTTTTAAAACTTTACATTCTCAAGGTTTTTCTTTCTCCTTCCCTAAAGTGAAAAGTTATTCTCTTGGGCTTTTATGTCTCCACCACATAGATTCTACTATCAAGTACAAGTCATTTCCAGTTTTGAACAGAAATGACAATAAACTTGGCTTACTTTCCACAACAAGAGTTGCAAGTAAGTTTTAAGGAACTGAGGCATGAAAGCATAGGACTCAAGAGCTGAACTGCATGGGAATTTTGGGCAGCTCATGCTAAATAGGACTAAATCCATATGTACAAATGTATTTAGCTCTAGAGGTCGAGAACCTCAAAACCTCAAACCATTCTCTCATCATTAGTATTTATTTTGTTGTGTGAGCTTTAGAATTCCAGCATTCAAACATTTGGACGTTTACTTGGAACAGAAGCTCTTTTTCAGTGGGAACATCCTCATTGAAAAAACAGTAGGCAATCTTCTATCCAATAATATATAGTCCCACCACACTTTGTTTGTTTTTAAATTTTTATTTATTTATATCTCCACCTTTTCCCACAGAGGACTTGAAGCAGATTCTAGGAAAAGACATTTAATAAAAAGTAAAATAAATGGAAAATCAGAACAGAGAAAAAGATTATAAAAATATGTTGATGATAAGGGTCTGCATATCTAACATGATTAGGCTCGCATAAAATTTGGATCCGAAGTTTTCAGCAGTGAAATCAAGAGGAGAAACACAGTTATACGCCCTTATTAGAAAGGAGGAAGAATTTAAATTTCTTGGACAGAGGCAAGGTTCATTCTTGAGACTCATATATAGGACACTATCTCTTCAAAAAATTGTATAGCAAATAAAAACACAAATTTTATTTTGAATTTCCTTAACCATCTTCTAAGAAAACTTGACTCTATAATAAGAAAATACTCTTTTGTGAATATGATCCCAGGGAAGATAGAAAACACTCTTTAGAATGAGTTTATAGGCTGTTCTGGAATTAATGGGGGCTCAAGTAGCAGTGTCTTCCTCCAGGTGAGCGAATGATAGAGCCTGCCATATTTACTTTCCCTAATCTGAGCTAATTTCACCAAATTATGTACTCTTCAGATGGTCTAAAGTAATGCAGGTTTTAAGGAGTGGTTGAATGCTTCCTTGAACCTGACTTTTGAATAGAGCCCAGACTGCTATGATTTTGCTTTGCTATTTAGTTTCAAAGTATATGCATCTCTAAAACAGGTGCCAAAGCTTTCTATTATTGAGTCATAATGATCTTAGTTAATCTTCTAACCTAATTAGAAGAAATTTCACTACCATACAAAGAATAGGCACCTATAAGCAAAGGCAGTAGTTTCTTCCAGATTGAGCACCCAAAGTGTCACAATTTTTGTTTGTTTAAATTAACAGCTTATGGTGGCAAGAAGATAACAGAGAAGACAGGACAGTATAACTAGAAAGTACTCCATCTGGTCTCCAATGAGTTTTCTTCTTCTTTTTAATTCACAACGTATTTTACTAGTTTATGATGGACTTACAAGTTTATAAATTTATTGCCAAACTACTTTCTTTTTTTCTAACTCTTCTGTTTCCAAGGTTAATTGTCTGATAGTTCTGGATTTACATTCTTTTCGTGTTGTAGGTGTCTGGGACAGAAAGAACTAATTAATTTATGTCTAGGAAGAAAAATGCATTTATTTATGTCTAAATGAAAAAACAAAAGAGCAACTCTTTCTTTTACAAAAAAAATTCATCACTTGGTGACAATACAAGATGTTCTTACTTGATTAGATACTAGGACCTGAAAGAAAGTATGGAATAATAAGTGGCTCAGGTTATGTAGGAATATTGAAAACAAAACTTCCTTGTTGATAGGGAGGCAAATTCTCTAAATTTCACCGGGAAGATTCCCTCTTGTTGACTGTCAATGAAGCTTCTGTTTATGTGCTCTTGCAAACAAATAATGGATGCAGCATGATCCTTCCTGCATTCAGACCAGGTAAAGGACTCGGAGGACCTCCTAAAAAGAGCTATCCATCTATAATGTGAACAAATGGATGAAACTATAGTATTTTATCAATAGTTTCAGTTAAACAAGAAGTAAAACTAATAAAACTTGTCTATGCAGAAACTTTTGGTTCCTGGACAAGTGGGCATCCAAAGAGATGTTTTTAATGAATAACATAGCTATTATCAGCATAATTTCAGGAAAAAAATCTAACCTTAAGAAAACATTATAGGGGCATGCCCAGTGGCGCAAGCGGTTAAGCGTGCAAGCTCCGCTTCGGTGGCCCGGGGTTCGCAGCTTCAGATCCTGGGCGCACACCGACGCACCGCTTGTTAAGCCATGCTGTGGTGGCGTCCCATACAAAGTAGAGGAAGATGGGCACGGATGTTAGCTCAGGGCCAATCTTCCTCAAGAAAAAAGGGGAGGATTGGCATCAGATGTTAGCTCAGGGCTAGTCCTCCTCACAAAAAAAAAAGAAAAAGAAAACATTATATCCCTCTTATTCAGTCTCTTTCTTTGCTCACTTTACTTTTGCTTTTTTCCATACAGCTTGATTTTTCTCAGTACCCTTTCTGCCTTCTTGATTCACCTAAAAACCAAAAGAAGTAATTGAGAAATGCTGCAAACAAGTAAAACCATTGGACGATTTTTGTTTGAAAACTTACAAATATGATTTCAAGCTCTCATTCTACCACAAACTTGCAATTACCTTGAAACAAGTTACTTTACCTCTTGGGCCTCAATTTCCTTATCTAAAAAAGGAGATTAATACCTATAGGGCAAGATTGAGGGAAGAATCAGATAACATATGATCATATTGCCTAATGCCTAGTAGGTGCTAAATAAATAGTATTATAATTAGTTTTATTTTTCTATTAATAAACTTCTACTTCTGGTGATTTACCAGTCAACAGTGCCTACAAAAGCTGCCCTCCCAGTGATGGAGAACTTTAGCTCCTAAGTTTCAATCAGTCTCTCTTGTTCTCTTATAGAATTCATGAAGGGGTAGATACTAAAAGCATGTCCACGATCTTAGTTCTTATCACAGAAACTCCTTTCCGGAAGTGAATTTGCGCCATAAGATTGAAGTTGTAGTCTGATGTGTCCGAGGGCAGGGGCAGGAACAATAGAGAGGCACAGGGAATGTGAAAGACAATTTAGCGCTTCCTCCTAGCCTGCATTTCATCTTACCCGTTGCTGTCTATGGACTATTCATCAGCATTACCATGCACCAAAATCTCCTTTGAAATTTTAATCAACTTAACATTGGTGTATCTACAGATTAGGTGAAATAACTTTTGCTGTCTCTTCCAAGCACCTTTGTCATACGAATGGCTTATAGCCCTCATATTTCTCAATATGAATTTCTAGATATCCTTCTATTTCAATCTTGTTTTCAAAGGACAAGGTGGAAGATGACAATGGTAATGAAGATTAACTGAAAGACTAATTATTTAGTCACTGGTGGGGGGATGAGGCATGCAGCTAAATCTTTCTGTCACGAATATTCATAACTAGTTCAGTTTAAATGCCAGATTTATGAGAGCAAGTGATCCATCTCTATCACGCGCCGGATGCTTTATTTAAGGTAGGTTCAGAAGAATCTTCATTTTCATGCAAAGCTACTCACAGTATATCAATCCTAAAATATTGCTCTCTTTCCACTTCCTTGTGTATGTCCTACTTAAAATTAACCAGACATTTGGATTGAGTCTTAAATGATTATTATATGTTAGGAATCTCTGTATTTTTTGAACACTCACAAAACAATTATTTTTTTCTTTTTAACCTGACATCAGCTCATTTGACTGGTGACAAGTTTGTGTGCCATAAACTCAACATGAATGAATAGTTAATTAGTAGATTTAATTGCATAAAGGAGGTACTTTATTTTATACCTACTAATGTTTTGATACTATGAGTATTTCAACTGTAACAGATATCTAGTATTAAATTAGCAAATGATTTAAATGCTGAGTTGGCCGTAGTAAGTTAATGTCACAGCTAATGTAAAGAAGCCTTAATTGTAAACGTGTCCTTTGTTAAGTGTGTATAATTATGACTGTGCCCAATTAAAATGATGAACACATCAATTGAGAAGAGGTTTTTCTTCCTATCTATGCTTGGATAATGGATTTTTTTCCATCTCAGTTAATTAAAACAATACATAAAAATGATTCAAGAAAATATCTGTTACATGTAAATAAAAATGAAAACTTAAGAGTTTAATATTTGAAAAGAAATGTCTGTTGCTTAGAAATGTGTTCTAGACCATCATATTCCCTAAAGCTATGAACTTTCTAGTTCTTACAGATAGGAAGCATTGCTCTTGATCAATATGTATTGAGACCTCCAAGCAAAAGTCAGTGTTTTGACATTTTCCTCCAGTTAGTTTTGAGGCATTGCTGTAATGATAAAATGGAACATCTGACAAAAAATTCTACCAAGTATTTTTCTCAAGCAATCTGTTCTTAAATAAGGGAGGGAGATCTCTAGCCTGATATTCAATCAGGGCTCATCAAACTCAACCCAAAATTTATAACCATGCCACTTAACCCTCAGTTTTTCCTTGGCCATGTGTCTTTTAACTTTGTCTAGCTATTAAAAGTTACTGACAGTATTTTTATCAACTGTAATGGTGAGCAAAACAATTCATGGTTTTACATAGTCTATAAATCTTCCTAGACCAAAGGAATTATTGCTGTGTATGGATTACAGTCGGCGAGAACACTGGGAGTCTATGGAAAGGCTGTTATTCCAATTCACTGTGACATGCACATTCTTGAGCAAGTTGTGAGGCCCAGGAAATATCATTCCTAGCTAATTCTCAAGAAAAATATTTGAAATAAGGCAAGACTGTTCCTTTTTGGTACCTCTTCCCTCATCATTTACCCAATACATTCAAACTTCTTTATGACCTCTGACTGTGGCCAACGAAATCAATTCTCTTTCATAGCTCTAAAGAGCCTTTCTAGGTCTCTTCCACTTCTGGACATAGTATTGCTTCCCTCCTCCTGGGCTCATGGCAAATATTTACATTGATAGTTGACTACAGTACTTTTTCCTACTGAGCCCCAACAAGTCCTCAGAATCTTTCTCAAACTTGCACTCTAAAGTGATACCGCTATTCTATCAGAATCGGCATTGAAAGATAAAATGTATATCCATACCTTGCCTTAAACCAACTAATAGTGGAAATATTAGACAGGTGGAGGAGATTCAGAGCATGCAGTAGTTGGCGCTTTTAATATTTCTTAAAGAGGTTGCTTAGTTATAAATAAAGTTCACCTGAATATATGTTGCTCAAACATTCCGAATCTTTTACGGACTATGGAGGAAGAGGGGCAGGGAGAAAGGGAGGAAGAAAGAAAGGGAGAATTTTTTTGTAAAGATTTTGATGTTTGTCTATATATTAGTTTCCTATTGCTGTTGTAACAAATTACCAGAAACTTTTTGACTTAAAACAATACAAAACATTTTCTTGCAGTCGGAGGTCAGAAATCCTAAATGGGCTTTCATGGGACTAACATCAAAATGTTGGCAGGATTGTGCTCGTCATGGAAGCTCTAGGTGAGAATCTGTTTCCTTGCCTTTCTAGCTTCTAGAGGCTGTTTGCTTTCCTCCACTGGTACTTCTTTTCCTCCATCTGCAAAGCCAACAAGAGTGGGTTGAGTTCCTCTCTCATCCAATCACTTGACTCTCCTGTCTCCCTCTTTCACTTATAAGGACCCTTGTGATTACATTAGACTCACGAGGATAATCCAGGATAATCTTCCCATCTCAAGATCCTTAACTTAATCACATCCGCAAAGTCCCTTTTTGCCACGAGAGACAACATATTCACAGGTTCTGGTAATTGGGACAAGGATATCTTTGGGGATCCATTATTCTGCCTACCATGTTCTACATCTACACAGCAACAACAAAAGAAACAAATCAGGTCAAGGAGATGTAAATATCTGTAGTGGAGGGACTATATTTCAAATATCTCCTTAACTACCTTCACCTCTGGTCATGTTTTTAGGAATGTAGTATATTGTTGTAGTTGAGAGCAGGAAGGAGGCTAAATTATGCGTAGGTTGGACCAAATCTTGTTTACTCATTTACTAATCATGTGCTCCTAAGGGGCAAGTCACTTAAGCTCTCTGAGCCTCAGTGTTTTACACCTTGAAAGGGGATGTTAAAAATATGCTTATCTCAAGAGGTTCTTTTAAAGATAATATGCTATAGTCCATGCAAAGCGCTTAGTACAATCCTTGGCACACAGTAAATGTGTTGCTTCTTATCTTTCTTAGACCTATTCCTTCACATATAACATACTCCATAAACTGCTGTTAAATGAATGTGTATGAATGACCTTGCCAATGATCCCACTTTGGATTTGCTCATTTAATGATGCAACTTCTTTTGGTTCTTCATTGTATAGCATAGGAAATAGCTCAGAATGCTAAAGCTCTAGCGCTTCAGTCGTCACCATAAATTCCATACAATGAAGAAAATTGCATATTTAACTCTATTCTAGTCGTTGCCCACCTGGTAAACTAAACAGGAGGTCAGAGGAACTTTCAGATCAGCCTGACCATTCTAATAGAGTTAAAGTTTATATTTTTAAGATGTGACAAAACATTGATAGACGCAGTCTTCATATTATTACTTGAGACCTTATTAAAGCTTTTTTCATTATATGTAGTATTAGCCAGTCGATATTCACTTAGCTAACTAAAGCTTTTAGGGTTCATGCTTCAGTTTCTTTCAATATGACATTTTTTATATGACATCTAGCTCAGGAGGAAATTTTTGTGTTGACATGTGCAATTAATATTTAAAAACTGGATGGAATAAAATTAACACCTCCATGGCACAAAAGCAAAGCGAATCAAGTGAGTAGAAAAGGAAAGTCTTGCTTGTCCTTAGACAAGCTAGAGAGATTAGCTCTAGTCTAGTGACTTAAAGTTAAAAAATTCTTCTAACTTTCTTAATCTAGGCTTTAGTATATCCAATTGCATTAAAGCATTTTAGAACAAGTAACTAGATCTAATTTTACTTCATGCTTTATTCTCAAACCTTAAATGCCAGCCCGAGGACCCAAAAAGGGCACAGCGTTGGAGGACAGTAAGGGCTGTATATCAAACAATTATATTGAACTATTCTATGGGTAAAAATAATGGAATTTCTAGAGCAGACCTGGATCTGATCCAAGTACATCAATGTCTATACATCCTGTTGTACGTCCTATCTTTCAGCAAATCATATCTACATTGCATTCAGATATTACATGTTTATTTCTCCAGAATTTTAACTCTTTTAAAGTTATTTTAGGGATGTTAATTTTTCAAAGTGTTACCAATAATTTGAATTAATTTAATTTATTTCAAAAAATATAAAATCAACAATAACAATAATGAATGTGATCAGAAACCACACTGTATTGTGTCAAGGCTTTTACAAAGAAAAAAATATACTCACCATTTTTTATTCTGCAAATAAAATGGAGAAAATTTCCTCAATACTTTCTAGATTTTAAATTAAATTTAGAAGCTCTTTGTCCAAATGATTTTATTAATAGTGTTGTACCAATATGAAAAAAACATAATATTTAAAATATTTCTATTCAACATTTATCCAATACAAAAGACAAAATGCACCTTGCTAATTTGGGTTGGATATATTACCTGGTAGGCTTTTCCAGGGACTTAAGTGGTAATGTTTCTTATAAGTCTAGAGTGCCAGTTGTTGAAAGTTCTTACCGTCTACAATAAAGATGTTAAATTCCAACCACTTAATCTGAATCTGAATTCCCAGAAAGCAAATCTATCCAAATAATTTTCAAATTGATTGTATTTTACCCTAGTGAATCTGATATTTTAAGGCTAACAGAAATATGATTCAAATGAATAATATATGTATAAGCTAGTGGAGAATACAAGTTAAATATAAATAGGCTGAACTAAGATTACTTATATTAGTAGGAAGGTCATTAGTTATTGGAAATTAAAGAAATTTTCTTTCACTAGAAAGGATTAAAATGAAGTTGAAATTATTTGTGTAAATACATAATTGTATATAATTAATGGATACATTATACAAATATATTTTTGGGAATTGTTGACTAAATTAGAAAGTGTAGTGCTAAGACCAGCCTATGGAAACCATGTTGCCACCTATTTAAAAATAATTAATTGATGCTTGTGGGCCACCCTCAGTGGCCTAGTGGTTAAGTTCGGTGAGCTTCGCTTTGGCTGCCCAGGTTCGGGTCCTGGATGCAGACCTATATCATTCTTCTGTCAGCAGCCATGCTGTGGCAGCGGCTCACGTACAAAAAGAGGAAGATTGGCAACAGATACTAGATCAGGGCAAATCTTCCTCAGCAAAAAAATAAGAAATAAAAAAAGTCATTGATCCTTGTGTGCCAATGGCCAGAAATGGCACATACAGAGCAAGAATACAACAACTCTTCTTCCTACTAGTAGAAAAACAAATCTCATTGATCATGGAACTTTTTTCCACTGAGCTTAAAATTTGCTTTCTAAACAACTACTCTTAATTTATTAAATTGATATGTGAGATAAAAATTATTTCACATCCCTGACATCAATTATCCCAGAAACAACCACCATCAAACCAATTGTTTTTCCATGAATGTTCGGGTATTCATTTTGGATTGCTGTCAATAAGTAGAAATATTATGGAGATAAGAATGCATATGAAGGAGATATTAAAAGGAGATTAACTGAAGGCAGAATTCTTTGACAACCTTAGAGTTTTAATATATATTTTAAAAATAATCAACATGAGCTCATTAAATCAACAACATCATTGTGTAACACTCTGTGTAACATACTGCTCTAAACTTTTATGATACATCAATAAAAATCTTTTAAAAAGACAAAAATTCCTGCCTGTATGAAGCTTACCTGCCAATTTGGGAAAAGAGATAATTAATTCATCAACAAAAAAACAAATAAAATATACATCATATTAGATTGTGATAAATACAAGGGAGAAAAAGCAGAAAAGGGACTTCTGGTTTCACCTCTAACAGGTAAAGAGTTTAGAAGCCATCACTCCTGTCTTTACCACAAGAAAAAGCTGGACAAACTGCTATCAATGACTGTTTTTTTGACCCATGAGAGAACTGAGGTGGGAAGGCAAACCACCACCTTAAAATCTGGATGGAAAGGTGCACCAGAGACAGATAGCAGCCAGCAGGTGCTAAAGTGAAGAGCAAGTCAACGACACCATAAGGTAGTAAAAACACTTAAATGATAATTTTGACCAATGGTTGGAGTTTGCAGGTTAAACTAGACTAGGCTTGCAAGAAAGTGAGAAACTTTTGGGGGCTACAGTCTTATGGGGACCCCCACTCTTTCATGGGCTTTCCCTCTGAGAACCCCACCAGGTTTTTATAGTGAAGATCTGAGAAAGATTCCTTGATGTCTCTGGCAGAGAGAGAAGAGTAACCATTGTGAAATATTTCCAAAACATTGTCCGTAACAAAGGTCAACTATCTGGGGAAAAGACGTTGCCAGAGCTCAACTCCAAAGCCTTATTCCAGCAGTGGGAAGAGAATTCATCCCCGTTCCAGCCCTCTCTAATCTTCCCATCTAACCTAAGGAGGATAAAACATAGTCACAGGGGTCAGGGATTCAAGGAAATAAATGGTGAACACTGAAGCCAGGGAAGGGAATAGAGGGCAGGAGAGGGAACGTTATGCCACTGGAAAAACTTTTGTTTTTCCAGTTTAGGTTACAGCTCCAAAACACAGGCCGAATAAAAGACTGAAATTTAATCTGAAGAATTTAGAAGACTCCCTTCTCCTACACTTTAGGACTACACCAACAGGGCTCCAGTAAAATCCTACTGGATTACAGCTAAAAGAGCTGCAAGCAAAAGGGGAGACAAAAACAAGGATACTCGAAGAATGTGAAGCCGTTGGCACTTATAGCTACAACACACATTAAACAGTCAAACTCCTAGCCAGATTACCATAAACCCTTCCTCAAAAATTCCTATTACCTAATCCAACATTCCAACTTTCAAGAAAAATTATAGGGCATGCTAAAAAGTGAGAAGAAAACACAGTCTGAATAGGGAAAACAATCATCAGGATCAGACTCAGTTACGACACAGATCTTAGATGTTGGAATTATCAGAAAGGAATTTAAAATGAGGATGATTAATACGTTAAAGACTCTAATGGAAAACCAGACAGCATGCAAAAAGAGATAGGTAATGTAACTAGAGAGATGGACTCTCTAAGGAAGAAACAAAAAGAAATGCTAGAAAAATCCCACAATAACAGAAATGAAGAATGTTTTTGATGGTCACAACGTGACTGAGGAAAAAAATTAGTGAACTTGAAGATAGAAAAAATAGAAACTTCCCAAACTGAAATGCAAGAGAAAAAAAAGACTGAAAGAAAACCACCAGAACATCCAAGAATTGTGGAACAATTTCAAAAGGTTTAACATAATTATAACTGGAATACCAGAAGCAGTAGAAAGAGAAAATGAAGCAGAAGAAATATTTGGAGTAATAATGGCTGAAAAGTTTACAGAGTCCATGCAGATACAAAACCAAAGATCCAGGAAGCTCAGAGGACCCCAAGCAGAGTAAATACCCCACCCCTCAAAAACCCAGATCTAAGCATATTATATTCAATCTTCAAAAAACCCAAAACAAAAAATCGTGAAGGAAGCTTGAGGTAGAGGCAGAATACCTTGCCTGTAGAAGAATAAGGATAAGAATTAAGTGACTTCTCATCAGAAACTGTGTAAGCAAGAAGAAAGGAGGGCCAAATATTTAAAATACTGAAAAAAAAACCCCAACTAACCAAGCTAGAATTCTATATCCAGCAAAATTAGCTTTCAAAATAGAGAAATAAAGACTTTCACAGGGGCCAGCTGCGTGGCTTAGTGGTTGAGTGCACGCACTCCGCTACTGGAGGCCCGGGTTTGGATCCCGGGTGCGGACTGATGCACCACTTGTCCGGCCATGCTGAGACAGCATCCCACACACAGCAACTAGATGGATGTGCAACTATGACATACAACTATCTACTGGGGCTTTGGAGAGAAAAAGGGAAAAAAAAAAAAAGACTTTCACAGACAAACAAAACTGAGGGAATGTCTCACCAGAAGACCAGCCTTGCAAGACAGATTAAAAGAAGTTCTTCAAGCTGAAGGAAAATTATATAGGTTTAAACTTGAATCTGCGTTAAAAAAACAAAGAAGAAGAGTGCTGGAGAAGCAATAAATGAAGGTAAAATTAAATCTATTTTTCTTATGCTTAATTGATATAAAAGACAACTGTTTGTTTGAAGTAACTATGTTAACAATGTATTAGGTAACCATAGACGATGAGGAGGTGAAATGTATGGCAGCAATGTCACAAAGGGTGGGAGAGAGTATTGAGAATGCTCTCAGTTACCTGTACTACATGTGAAGGAGTTTATTGTTATTTGAAGTTTGACTTAGATTCATTTAAAATGTATATTGTAAACTCTAGAGCAATAACTAAAAAATTTTTTACAGAAGTATAATTGATACACTCTGAGAGGAGATAAAATGGAATCAATCCTATAAGATGCTTAATTAATATTAGAGAAGGTGGGAAAAAAGATGGCTGGTGGACAAAATGGTGTAGGTGGTCAAAAGGTACAAACTCCCAGTTATAAAATAAGTCAGTCCTGGGGATGTTATGTACAGCATGGCGACTGCAGTTAACAATACTGTATTGTATATTTAAAAGTTGCTGAGAGTAGATTTTAAAAGTTCTCATCGCAAGAAAAAAAATTTGTAACTCTGTGTGGTGATGGATATTAACTAGACTTATTGTGGTGATCAATTTGCAATATATACAGATATCGAATCATCATGTTGTACACCTGAAACTAATACAATGTTTTATGTCAATTATTTCTCATTTAAAAAAAACAATAAACAAATACAATGATTAAATATCAGTTACAAATGATAGATATTAATATGACTATATTAATAATCACTTAAAATGTAAATTATCTAAATGTAACAACTAAAAGATAGAAGTTAAATAAGTGAATAAAAAATATAAACTAAAAGCAATATTATGTTGTGTAAAAGAAACCAACTTCAAATATAAAGACTCCAATCGGTAAAAATAAAGGCATGGACAAAGATATGTCACAGTAACACTAAGCAAAAGAATGCTGTGTGTATATATATATATATATATACACACATACATACATACATATATATGTGTGTGTGTGTATTTGTATGTATATACGCTGAAGCTATATAGTAATTTCAGACAAAGAAGACTTCAAAGAAAGGAAAATTAGCAAAGATAAAGATGAGCATTGTATAATGATTAAGAGGCCATCTTCAAAGAAGACATAAAGATTCTAGATGTCTATACTTAACAGAGATTTTCCAGATGCATGAGGCAAAAACTGATAGAAAAAAGGATAAATAGACAAATCCAATAGTATAGTTACAGATTTAAGCAGCCTTCTGCCAGTAATTGACAAATCAAGCAGGCAGACTATCAGTGGCGATATGAAAGTTAGAAGGGTTATCAATCAACTTGATCTAATTGATGTTTATAGATTGTTTTACCCAACAAGAGCAGAATACACATTCTTCTCAAGTTCACTTGGAATGTGCACCAAGATAGTCCACATTGTAGCCCATAAAATACTTTTAGGCAAATTTAAAAGAATAGAAAACAATAATTAATAACCTTCAAAGAAAGAAATGACCGGGCCAAGATGGTTTTACTAGTGAGTTATACCAAACATCTAAGCAAGAAATTATACCAATTCTTGATTATTTCTTCCAGAAAATAAAAGCAGATGAAACATTTCCTAACTAATTTTATGAAGTCAACATTACTCTAATATCAAAACCAGATAAAGACATACAGGACAAGAAAACTACAGGTCAGTATTTCTCATGAATGTACATGTAAAAATCCTCAACAAAATATGAAAAAATAGAATCCAACACTGTAAAAAAAGACTTAAATACCACGACCAAGCACAATTTATTCCAGTTGAACAAGTCTGGTTTAACATTAAAAAAATCAAAGCAATCTACCATATCAACAGGCTAACGAAAGAAATTCATATTATCGTATCAGTTAACACAGAAAATGCATTTGACAAAATCTAACATCCATTCATGACAAAAATTCTCAGAATATAGGATAGAGAAGAACTTCCACAAGCTGATAAAGAACACCTACAAAAACCCTATAACTAATATTATAACTAATGGTGAGACACAAGATGCTTTCCCTCTAACATCAGAAACCAGGAAGGGATGTCCTCTCTTACTACTCCTCTTTAACATCATATTTGAAGTCTTAGCTAGGAAAATAAGGTAAGAAATGAAAATAAAAGATATAAGCAAGGGAAAAAACAAAACTGTCGATTTTTGCAGATGGCACAATTGTATATGCGGAAAAGCCAAAGAGTCTGCAAGTAAATATGTCACTAATAAGTGAGTATACTAAGTTTGCAAGATACAGGCATACCTTGTTTTATAGTGCTTCACTTTGTTGCACTTTGCAGATATTGCACTTTTTCCAAGACCCTCCACCAGCAAAAAGATTATGACTTGCTGAAGGCTCAGACGATGGTTAGCATCTTTAGCAATAAAACATTTTTTTTTTTTTTGTGAGGAAGATCAGCCCTGAGCTAACATCCATGCTAATCCTCCTCTTTTTGCTGAGGAAGACCGGCTCTGAGCTAACATCTATTGCCAATCCTCCTCGTTTTTTTTCCCCAAAGCCCCAGTAGATAGTTGTATGTCATAGTTGCACATCCTTCTAGTTGCTGTATGTGGGACACGGCCTCAGCATGGCCGGAGAAGCGGTGTGGCAGTGCACACCCGGGATCGAACCCAGGCCGCCAGTAGCGGAGCACGTGCACTTAACCGCTAAGCCACGGGGCCGGCCCTAAAACATTTTTTAATTAAGATATGCACATTGTTTTTTTAGACATAATGCTAATGCATACTTAATAGACTACAGTATAGTTTAAACATAACTTTTATATGCACTGGAAAACCAAAAATTTAAAATTCCAAAAATTTATTTTCTATAGCATTAAAAATGTAATTCATAAGTTTAAATCTAACAAAATATGTATAGGATATGTATGTGGAAAACAACAAAATACTGATGAAGGAAATCAAAGAATAAATACTTAGAGATATTTTCCATGCCTCATGAATTGGAAGACTCCATATGGTTAAAATATCAATGTATCTGGGGCCGGCCTCATGACATAGTGGTTGAGTTCAGGACACTCTGCTTCGGTGGCCTGGGTTCGCAGATTTGGATCCCAGGTGCTGACTACACCACTCGTCAGCCATGCTGAGGTGGTGACCCACATACAAAGTGGAGGAATACTGACACAGATGTTATCACAGGGCTAATCTTCCTCACCAAAAAAAAAAAAAATCAGTTCTTCCCAACTTGATATATGGATTCAAAGCAATTTCTATCAAAATCCCAGCAAGATATTTTGTACATACCAACAAACTGATTCTCAAATTTGTAAAGTCAAAGCTTCCTAGAATAGCCAACACAATGTTGAAGAAGAACAAAGTTGGAGGGCTCCCACTATTGATTTCAAAACTTACTATAAAGTGACAGCAATCAAGACAGTGTGGTATTAATGAAAGAATAGACATATAAATCAACAGAATATAAAAGAAAGCCCAGAAATAGGCCCACAAGTGTATACACCACATGAATCTTGATGAAGACACAAATGCAATTCAAATTCAAAGGTTGTTTTTCAACAAACGGCCCTGGAAAAGTAGGATGTCCATATGCATCCTTACACATTACACAAAAGCGAAATCAAATTGGGTTAGAGACTTAACTGTAAAATGGAAAACTATAAACCATCTAGAAGAAAATCTGCATGACTTTAAGTTTGGTGGTGAGTTTTGAAATACAACACCAAATCATGGTGCATAAAAGAAAAAACAGGGGCCTGCCCAGTGGCACAGCAGTTAAATGCATGCGCTCTGCTTCGGCGGCCCGGGGTTCACTGGTTTGGATCCTGGGCATGCACAGCCGCCCTGCTTGTCAAGACATGCTGTGGCAGCATCCCATATAAAGTAGAGGAAGATGGGCATGGATGATAGCCCAGGGCCAATCTTCCTCAGCAAAAAAGAGGAGGATTGGCATTGGATGTTAGCTCAGGGCTGATCTTCCTCACAAAAAAAAAAAAGAAGAAAGAAAGAAAAATAGATAAGTTGAACTTTATCCTGGAAAATAATCTTATGCTTTTGACAAGATTGTGTATTCTGCTGCTGTTCAGTGGAATGTTCTAAAGATATATGTTAGGAGTGTTAGATATAGAGAGTTGGTTTATAAAGTTGTTTAAGTCTTCTATTTCCTTGTGGATCTTTTGACAAGTTGCGTGTCCATTATTGAAAGTAGAGTATTAAAGTCTCCCCCTATTATTCTTGAATTTTCTATTTCTCCCTTAAATTCTGTCTGCTTTGATTCACTTTATTTAGGTGCATATAAGTTAGGTATGTAGATATCTATAAGGGTTTCTTTGTATCTTCTATGATCTTGCTGATACTTTTTATTTTAATATTTAGTTCAAAAGTGTTTACAATTGGGGCATTTTTACAACACTGCTTTAAAGTCCTTGCCAGATAATTCCAGATAATTGGTATTGATTTCATTTTCCCATATGAGTTGAGATTTCCATGGTTCTTCATAGGCCAAGTGATTTTTGTTGTATTATGGTCATTTTGAATATTACATTATGAGATTTTGGGTCTGTTTATATTCTCTGAGAATGGTGATGCTTTTCTTTTAGACTTCTATGGGCTGTGTTTCCAGTTCACTTTTCAAAGCCTTTGCAGTGCTATCTTTTCTGTCCTGCATATACATGGGCCAGCTGAGACCTGATCAGACATCTATGCTTTAAGGCAGTTCTCAAAGTCTTTGGTATGCTAATTAGGATCAGACTCATGTTTGCATAGGTCAGGGGCTAACCTAGGAATTAATAAACAAAATTATCGCTTTCCCTAGTTATTTCCTCTCTGTAATATCTGCCTCCAGGGCCATGTGGCAGGAGGACAGAGGGAGGGGGAAAAATCAACAGCGTGTCACCATCCACTTGGAGATGCAGCTTCACCAAAGGGAAAGGAAGTTTCCCCTGCCTCAGAGTTTCGGCTGCAGGATCACCTGGGTATGGAGTGCTGTAGAAGAGAGAAAAGGGAGAGGAAAAAGAAATCAAGAGATTTCTCCCAATCTTTCTGAGCTTTAGGGATTTCTTTCTCTGCTCCTCAAACCAGAACTAGAGGATTTCTCCTTGATCTGGCTGTGTCTGAACCATAACATTGTATTCAGGCCAAGAGATACTGGAGGAAAAAAATGGCCAAGTCACTGTCTGTTTCACGGTACTTCCAATTCTGGTGTTCTTCCCTTTCCTGCCTACTGATATATACTTTTCAATGTTCTCAAATGCTGCTTATGCAATTTGTGGAGGTTTGATAGTTGCATTCAGTCAGAGGGAAAGATTGGAATGTGTTTAGTCTATCTTTACCAGAACAAGAATTCCGTCCTTTTTTTAGTTAATACTTTTCAACATTTCAGAACAATTTTAAGCCATCATTAAACTTTAGTAATTTGTTTTCTTAAATTTTATGAAAGTTTTTGGGAGAG